>NW_015549731.1:1113152-1144965 GCF_001515605.1 Sinocyclocheilus anshuiensis
GACTCATTGGCCCACGATTGGCCCATCCTCCTTCTTTATGCTTTTCCCCCGACCGCCCTGATCCCACAGGTAATCAGGCGAGTAAGGGAACAAAAACACAAGGTTCTCCTGGTGGCCCCCCTTTGGATGAACCAGCTGGCTATCAAAGCTAACTCAGCTACTGATAGCGGCCCCTTGGCCTGTTCCGCTGAGACAGGATCTCCTCTCTCAAGCGAACGGGACAATATGGCATCCTCGGCCCGACCTATGGGCCCTGCACCTCTGGCCGCTCGATGGGAGCCTTTGAGCCTCCCAGAGCGAGTCTTAAACAAAATTTCAGAGGCTAGAGCCCTGTCTATGAGACTTCTCTATGCCTTAAAGTGGTCTTTTTTCTCCGCTTGGTGTCTAAACCTAGCGGCCTCTCATGCCCCTATTGAAGGGCCAATCGGTGGGCAGAATCCGTTTCCTAAGGGGTGCCAGGAGGCTGAATCCGCCTTGTCCCCCTACCGTCCCTTCATGGGATCTGCCCACTGTGCTGAGGGCCCTGAAGGGCCCCGCTTTCGAGCTGCTCCCTATAGGCGGTCGGAACAACTCTTTGTCAGCTTCGGTAACCGCACCAAAGGACTTCTGGTTACGAAGCAAAGACTCTCTAGATGGATAGTAGACGCCATCTCGCTAGCATACTCTTCCTTGGGCCTCCAATGCCCTATTGGAGTACGGGCCCACTCGACTAGAGGCATCGCCTCGTCGTGGGTCCAGTGGTGTTGGGCATGGTCCAGTGGTGTGTCCATTGCGGATATTTGTGAGGCGGCCGGCTGGGTTTAATAACCTGGAAATCTCGGCCTTGCAGGCCAGGGTCCTTTCTGCTTGAAGTGACATGTGCTGCGTAAACAGATCTGGCAGAGAGCCCTTGGCCGTATCACGCTCAAGTTCTCTGGCATTGTTTCACCTGTTAGCTCTCGACCCCTGGGGATCGAAGTTACAGGAGTACTCTGGAACGATTAACCAGGCCGTGTGTGAGCTCGGGAAGCTCAGCCCGTCTTAGCCTTGGGTTGTTGTTAGCTTCTCTATGGGCATTGGTCGCCCTACACCAACGACTGCACCTCTAAAGACCCCTCTGTCAAGCTCCTAAAACAGTTCTACTCTGCCATCATTGAATCCATCCTCTGCACTCCATTAACTGTCTGGTTCAGCTCAGCTACCAAATCTGACCTCAGAAGACTACAGAGGGTAGTCCGGACTGCTGAGCGAATTATTATCTGTGTTTTTTGTTCTGTCACTGTCATTCTATTACACTGTGGAAGCTTCTGTCACGAAAGCAAATTCCTCGTATGTGTAAACATACCTGGCAATAAAGCTCATTCTGATTCTGATTCTGATTATGGAAGTTTTATACTTTTAGTCGTTCCACTACATTAGCACGGCGTGATTGTACTGTGTTCCCATATGCATCTAGCAAGACGCAGTTCGAGTGTAGTATCGAAAGGGAATGTACTCGGTTACTAACGTAACCTCAGTTCCCTGAGATACGGGAATGAGTACTGCGTTGCTAGCTGTGCTATGTAGCTGCACGACTCAGTCGTCGCTTCAGTCGAAGTAGCCTGAGAATCCTGTGGCGAACGCCCGCTTATATAGCCAGATGCCCCACCCATTCTAGCGGGCTTTGGCTGGCTTTGGTGGGCTTCGTCGCAGTAGGCTCGTGCAGCTCCGCTACCTAGCCATGGGTTCATTTTTTAATACACTGCACGAAGTTTCACTGCGTGAATGAAAAGGCTTCAGTTCAGGAGAAAAAAGGCTTTTTTCTCATATGCGTCTAGCAAGACGCAGTATTCGTTCCCGTATCTCAGGGAACCGAGGTTACGTTAGTAAACGAGTACGATATCTATCGGTACAATATGCATCACATGACTGAATGCATCATTTTCAAATACCTCAGTTTTCACAGTCCACTCTTAACATGAAAACTGCATTTTCAAATTTCTCCACTGTGGAGAGCATTTTCAAAAAGCATGTTTTCTTTGACAAAAACACGATCTCAGTGTGGGTGGAAGGCCAAAATTGACAGACAAAGATGCATTTTTAAAGGAAAACGTACTAGTGTGGACAAGGCCATAGTGTGGTTTTGTACGTTGAACCAGGAAGCGTTACAAGCGAAATGCATTTTTTAGGTAAAAAACAACTCAAATGTTTTTTTGGTGGTTCAGTTGCATTCGTCCTTTTCCCAGCATTCACATAAATCATTAAAATGGTTGCATTTTTTGACCATTCACTAGTTTTATTTGTTGTTGTTTATTTGTTGATTGGTGTTGATCATCATGCTTAGTAACTTGTTGTCTTGCGATTTCTTGAGGTCTCTGTGTGCCATTTTAAAGGTATTTCAGTGTTTTTTGTCTTATAAAAGTTTAGTTTAAGATGACAAGCGCATTAAAAGTACTTTAGAACATTTTTTGAATTCTTTGTAGATGTACTATATCTAAATAGGTAATTGGTACCATGATGGATTTTAAATCAGGATTACTTGTCTGATGGACATCTTTGACAAAATGTAATGAAGTTTTACAAGGAAGTGCAGTACTTTTTTTCCCCCCATTGTATGCATCTGGTCGTAACCACCCAGGTGTGCAAGGGATATTTATTTATAAGTCATGGCAACTTGACATTTAAGTTCAGTCAACACAGTTACTTAAAATAATTACATAGATAGATTAAACTCAAAAAGCCATGCAAACCACTGACTTCAATTTGTTTAATTACTACAAACACAAATCGCCACCTCTCATGAAATCAGGTTGGAATATCTCATTTCTTACAGCATGATTGTAGGGAAAGAGTGCAATGTGTGGGAGTGAGGAGGAAAAAACAGGGAGAAAGATGGTAAAAGAAGAAAGACTGACATGGAGACGGCAGTGAAACGCTTGTAAGAACAACTGAACAGGTGTTAGATGGTATAAGATTTCAGCTGCAGTGAGAGAGAGATGGAGAAAGAGAAGAGTAAAGATATGTTGATCTTCACAGTTGACAGAATCGAACAGGTCATGGAGAAATCTGCGTTTCTACAGGAAAATATGTTGACAGTACTCATCTTTACAAGAACAGAAGAATTAAAACAACTCATTGCTTTAGCATGAAATGGATTTAGTTGTTCTCATTCTGCCTTCATTTTAACATGCCACAAACTAGTGGAAACTTGTATTTATTATTATATAACCAACTTGTTATTTGGTTTTTGGGTTCTTTAAAAAGCACCAAAAATTAGATGTTTTCTACAGAACACTCTTAAAAATAAAGGTTCTCTTATGACAACAGACGGGAAAATCCTTTTTATTTCTGAATGATTGGACCGTGAATAACTCTTTTATCCTTTAAAGAGCCTCTGGCTTTCTTTCATAAACAGTCATTTGTAAGATAACTCGAAAGCAGCCGTAGCAGTGAACTGAGATTCAGTGCATGTATTAATGTGACTCATATTAGAGAAGCAAGAGATTTACTGGCTGTTTGTAACACGTTGAATTCATGCCCAGAACTCAAGATGCTCAAAACAAAATAAACCCAGGAAACACTTGACAGACTGTGTTTGTTACATAGTAAAATATATATTTTTTCCATTATGGAGAATGGATACAAAGACTGTGAAAGATTTTGAAGTTAATCTGTCTGGCACAGAAAGATAACAGGAGGTTTTACAGAAGAAACCCATCAAGTGGAGCTCCATAAACACTAGCACTGCAAAAATACACTATGTAACAGCACCTTAAAGGAAAGTTTATAGACTGGCATTTGGTTCCTTACACAAAATGTCTCACATTTGACTTTATAAAAGTCATTTTCTGGTTTTGTTCCCATTTTTCTTCATTACAGCCTGCTGTGATAAGAGAACCTTGTTAAGATTAATTGTTCTTAAGAAAAAATCTATGACTAGCTGCAAAGAATCCGGGAGGTTTCAGTCTGTTAATGGATGAAACCAGTACTTTGATCTGATCTGAAGAACATGCAGTATAACATCAAGGACATTATTAATGTTCAAAGAACCATATAATAGCCCAGCCAAAAATGGTTAATCTTAAGAAGCTGGATCTTTTCTGAATCTAATCTGCTCAGTGTCTCTGCTGTGGCATCAGAATATTGATGTTTTTTTTTTTTTGTTCTGATGTTTGTCTGAACAGTATAGTTATGCATATTTTTGTAGGCCAAACTGTAAGTTAGCATCACCCTGGTTTCCTTAACTAAAATCCAATAGAAATTTTCCATTGAAAAATTCCACTGAAAAAAAAAACAAACAAAAAAAAACATTTACTTTAAGTCGATGGAACTGGAAGTGATTTGATTATGATTAAGGTTTGCATTGCATGATGGGAACACATACAATTTACAATCTCAGATTCCCCAACCGTAATAACAGCATGCATAAAGACTAAGCTGGCCAAACACCTTGAGCTGCAGCGCTCATTTCTGGCACTCTATAACTGATGGATGGTGTGCTCAGGAAACCTGTTTGAAAACAGTTATTTTTTTTGGTGATGGCAATGCTCCAGTACAATATTAGACATTTAAGATTTTTTTCTACTAGCAGCAAGAGATGAGAAATGAGGGTGGAATATGTAGTAGATGGCACTGTTGTGGGTTATAAAAGAGCTTGTGTATGTGTGAGCTGTAATTGTGTTGGTGGTTTTGAGGGCAACAGCTGTTGGGTGAGTTGGCCGATCCCTACTGTCCATTGAGAACATCAGAGCCAAACCCACACACACACACACCCACACACACACACACAGAGAGAGCTCTCAGTCCCAGAGCAGGACTCCTCATTTTTTCCCAGCAGACTAGACAGACAGACATACACACACATACACACTCCTATCCAGCAGATGGGCCAGTTGGGGGGATCAGAGTCCAGCTGCCCATGAAATCAGACTGATTAGTCAGCAAACACAAGGCGATGTTTCTGCTTCTGGGGACAAAAAAATAGCAAAGAGAATCATCTTGCAGGCGCTTTCATCAGCGGGTCATTAGAGTGCCACAGCTCAAGGTGTTTGGCCAGCCCATTCTTTATGCATGCTGTTACTGTCCCTCCTGGGATGGTCGGGGAATCTGAGATTGTAAATCATACTCGTTCCCATCGTGAAACGCGAATCTGTGAATTTACAGCGGTTCAGAGGCACCTGTGAGGCTTAATGCATGGTGAAATCACTGTAATGCACAGTCTTGAGTGACATACTGCTATAAAATTGCAGTAATGGTGATATACTGTAAAAAAAAAAATCTACAAAGATCTAAATTTTCTTGGTCCTAATACAATACAATTTTATTTGAGACATTTAAATGAAGAGAGTTGGCCAAAGTGTTTTCTAGTTAAAATACAATATCAAAAATATAAAATATATAACCATAATATATAAAATATTAACCTGTTTATTTGTTTCATACATTAAGGTTGGGCTTAGGGATTGTGTTAGATTTAATCATTAAAAATTTTGCTCAAATACGTTTTCCATAATTGTAAAAACCTTTTTACACTCAGAAAAAAAAGGTACAAAAGCTGTCACTGGGGAGGTACCTTTTCAAAAGGTACACTTTTGTAGCTTTTAGGTACTAATATGTACACTTTAGGTACTAATATATTACACATTTAAGAAGGATGCGATGTCCGTTCTTGGGGCAACATATTTATTTCTGTTAAAACAACATGAAAAACATAGGTTAAACAAGGAGCGCTTTCTGTTGCGTGTACACCGACACTCATCACGTACTGAATGCTATTTCTGTTCTGTTAGTCAGCTACCTTAACAGAGTATTATAAACAATAACATGTCTGCAAATGTCTATGCAGATACATGGCAATGGACACATTACTCTGTATACCACACTCAATTCTCAATCAATACCTGCTCTAAATCCACATTGTAATAAAATAGGTCTGAATGTGTTCGGTGCTCACTCTCAAAAAGTATAAAGATAGGTATGGTGAATAACATCACTAAAGTATCACAAACTCCTTTAAAATGAGTACAAGCAAGTAATGTATAAACTCAAACATAACTATGAAAATAACTATTTAGTATATAGCCACATTACTCCAGCATTGATAACTGTATGAAGCTGTATTAATACTCTTTTTAATCACCGATTTCATTGTTTTTAATCACAGCTTTTAATCTTCTGTGATATATGCTAATGAACTGACATTATTTCATGAACTAGATTTTAACCGAACACCAGTTACTGTTTTCCAATAACAATCTGACAAAATGACTAATAAAAAGCATTTTACCACTGACTGGTACTGGAATTCTTATTAACAGTACATCCTGAATGCACTTTTAAAAAAAATGTCTGGAAGAGTGACTAAATTAAAACTAAATTAAGTTTTATCATGTCAATGTGTTATCACACACACGTGTGCTTTCTTAACTCAGGGCTACTAATATGTACCTTTAAGGGACCAATATGGACTCTTTAGGTACAAAGGTGTGCCTTTTGAAAAAGTACCGCACCAGTGACAATTTTTTTTTTCTCTGAGAGTGTATTTAAATGTTTGGAATTGGTTTTGTAGACAAAGATCAAAATCCACTGACATAATTTCTTTACATTCTAACATTTAAATGTATTCATTTTATTTTAAATACATTTTCTTAATTTAATTTTAAATAAAATAAGGTTGTTTGAGAGATTGTGTTATTTTAGTATTTATATACTGTTATAGTATTTATTAATATTGTGTTAAGTGCATTTGTCATTTTTATTCATTTTTTTAACATATCTTCTTAGTTTTGATTCTTTTATTTTTTTATTTTTTAGTACTTCAACTTATTTTATTTTAGTTAGTTATCACCAAAGCAATTTTTTAATCTTTTAAGTTTTTAAATATATATATATATATATTTTTAATTTAATTTCAGAATCAAGACAGGGAAGCTCAAATTGAAGTTAATTTTTATTTCAAATTTAAACATTATAATTTGTTTATATTAATTAAACATTTGTTTATGTATGTATGCAATGTAACCAAACTCTATGTATGTTATTTCTCCTTATGGATTTGCTATAATCCAAAAATGTGCAAAATAGTCATAACAAATGAGTAGGTATTCAAAAGTTTGATTAGTAGTGTAGCTCTTTGGCTGCTGGCTAATGTAACTGATTTCATGGTTTAAAAAAACTTGGCACATTTATACAGAATTCACCTCAAGTGTGGTCGAATGTACTTTTTTTTTTTTTTTTACAAGCTATTTTACAACATTTTAACTTAGGCTCATCCAATCAGATTTCAAAGCTGTTTGTTTTAAAAACAATGTTTGAAACATCTTCTCTATGTCAACATGTACATCTACCAATGTTTTGCTGCAGCTGTAAATATCACCAATTCTCTTACTGCAAGGCCTTCACTAATGCCAAAAAAGCTTTTTAGCTCAGTAAAGCTACACCTGCGCGAACCTGCTGAACTCGGCTTGCTGATGTCATATACTATTGCATCAAGCGGAATCTGACTCAAAACAAGAGCGGAGGCGTATAGAGGAATCGTGAGGTGATCCGAGGAAGCTCAGTCACCTGAGAGAAACGCCTAATTGCCTTGACGTCTGAGCTGAATGACTTCAGTGGCTGGGAAGCCCCTACAAAACTACCCATTACTTCCCCAGCTTGAGCAGTGCATCCTGGGAAAGAGTGCTCGCATTCACACACACAGTGAGTCTTAGGAAGATCAAAGGTGCCAGTGGACACTGATGCAGATCTTTGAGGATTATCGCCAGATGAAACCGCACTGGAATTTCAGCACTCAAGTCAAATCCCACATCACACTGAGTGACAGAGAGAGGGAGGGGGACTTAAATACTCATTAAGAGTTTGAACATCTTCAGTTTTAATTAAATCATCATGTTACATACATAAGATATTTTGATTACACTTATACAGAGGATATACGTGCATTTTACAAATAGACAAAACCTCAAACATACGCTACCATTTAATAGTTTGGGGTCATGTGATTTTTTTTATGCTCACCAAGGATGCATTTATTTGAACAAAAATAATAATATAAAATATTATTGCCATTTAAAATAACTGTTTTCTATTTGAATATATATTTAAAATGTAATTTATTACTGTGATGCAAATCTGAATTTTCAGCATCATTCATTTGTCTTCATTGTCACGTGATTCTTCAGAAAATCATTTCAATATGCTGATTTGATGCTCAAGAAACATTTCTTATTATCAATGTTGAAAACAGTTGTGCCACTTAATATTTTAGTGGAAACTGTGGATTTTTATTTCTTTCCAGGATTCTTTGATGAATTTGAAGTTCAAAATAACAGGATTTATTTGAAAGGGAAATTTTTTATAGCATTATAAATGTCTTTACTGTATCTTCTGATACATTTATTGAATCCTTGCTGATTAAAAGTATTAATTTCTTTAAAAAAAAGCTCTAAATTGTAGCTGCTTATCTAGTGTTTGCACTTGTGAGCCATTCATCAGATGAGTGCAAATAAGAGAATAGTGAGGAAAAACGGCATCCAGCTGTTTGTTTAAGATGTGATTGAGCTCTAACAGTTTATATGAATATGAAACACATTATAGCATTGTAAATGTCTTTACTGTATCTTCTGATACTTTTATTGAATCCTTGCTGATTAAAAGTATTAATTTCTTAAAAAAAAAAGCTCTAAATTGTAGCTGCTTATCTAGTGTTTGCACTTGTGAGCCATTCATCAGATGAGTGCAAATAAGAGAATAGTGAGGAAAAACGGCATCCAGCTGTTTGTTTAAGATGTGATTGAGCTCTAACAGTTTATATGAATATGAAACACAAAGCTTGCTATATGAGGCAAAACATGGCCCAAAGCACCAAGAACATAATGAGGATATGACAACTGGGATTGCACAGTTATGGTTGTTTTATTCTCATTGCTATAGATGCAACAGTGACTTAACTTTTCAAGGACCTTTAGTTCGGAGTTTGCAATCTTGACAGCAATGCAATGTCTGTAAATTGTATTGCTTATATATTTTGGATAACGCTCTTAAGAATAAAAGTTTTTTTATTTTTTATTTTATTTATTTATTTATTTTTATTGGCATTTATAATTCCATGAAGAACCTTTAAAATCCAAAAAAACTTTAAATTTCACAAAAAAAAAAAAGATATATATATATTTTTAGTGGAAACAAGTTATTTAGATTATTAAAGCGTTGCTAAGATAAATGGTTCAAGAACTATAGACTGAAAGGTTATTTGGGGAACCAAAAAATTGTTTTTCTTTGGAATTGCTGAGAAAACACCCTTTTGGAACATTTATTTTTAAGAGTGTAGGCTTTGTTTTGTCACTTGTTTTGTTTTGTCAGAAAAGGTTGCTTGTTTTTGTTGTGAGATCTGGCAACACTAGGTATATTTACATGCACTAATTCCCATCTGCATCCAATTTCAGATTTTGAAAGTTCTGTTTATATGAACCCTAACGATGACATACCTAAAAAGAAAGCTGACAACTATGTTAGAAGAGCTTATTTATTAAATATTCCACTGACCAATTAATAAGCTGTAATAAGTTGTATATAACAGCTTATTATTTGTATGTAATATGTAGCAATAGCTGTATAAGTATATGCACGTTGCTAAAAAGTACAAGATAGGTATTTAACAGGGTATTTTTGAATCTGACTGAGTGTTTACAATGCAATGGAAATTTCATTCAGAGCAAGCTCAATTAGATCAATTGCCATGAAGGCTTTTCAGTCAGATTGAGTCATCAATCCGATTATTTGGGTGCACTGTAGCCACTGAATCTTGAAATCTTGAAAATAGTGATTCGTTTATATACATATACTGAATTTCTGCTCAGTGAGTCTCACAAACTCTTATTTAGATTGCTCTAGTGGATATTTGCATTTGATTTAAATTAGTATTTTTATTGTTCAATGTGTTACTTCTGATCTATTTTCAATATGCATCAAACACTATCTTTTTAGTGTAAATATAATCTTGTATGAAACATCAGCAGGTCTTGTAATGTGGTCAGCTGTCTGAGTCTTGACCCTGAGCAGATGTCATGGCTTTGTGCGATTATGCTCAGCACTCACGCCAGCAGGACCTCAAAAACCGGCCCTGAAACCATTCTGGGCCTGTTGATCCGTGAGCTGAGAGGACTCTGGGGCGAGTGGAACGAGGGCCCAGCGCTCCGCTAGCTCTTTTACACGTTGTGACAGGCCCTGATGGTTGGAGCCTCCGGGGGTCTGTGGATATTTATCCGAGCCTTTCAGTCCGTTGTCTGGCCTAGACAAACATCATGCCAGGAGCTCGGAGAAGTGCTGACTGAGTGAATACTTTTCTAGGTTGGATTAAAAGCCGAAGTGCACACACTGGCCTGAGGATATGGTGCCTGAGATATTGAGATTGTTCGTGCGACAATCTCTCTGCGATTCGCGGAGGTGAGAGTGGTCACACACGCTCGACCACCGGTTTTCCAGTTGGCTTCAGGTGCAGTGAGTCGCAGACTAAATGGTTGTGTCAATGCACTGAGAGCGAGAGAAAGTAAGAGCAAGAAGAGAATGGAGTCAGCTGCTAAAAAAAGAAAAGAAGGAGAGGGAAAAATCAGCAGTGCCTCTCTGAGCAGTTATTTCAGGAAAATAAGACTGCTGTACAATCAAAGGTGAAGGAAGTTCTTTCTTCCTCGCTTGCTTTCTTTCCAGAAGACTCACTAATTTTTTTGGTATAGCTACAAAAGAACCATGGGAAAAGCTTAAGAAGAGTGTTTGACTCAATTTGAGCCAGATGAGATCAGTAAAACCAGCTTTTCGAACGAGATTCCTCTCACAAATACTCATGTTTAGCATTGTTAAAGATTTTCAGCTCATTGGCTAAAGCAACTTACCGGCTACTTTAATGTGCATTGCTTTATCAGTGACCTCCAGGCTGGTTGGTTGCTTGTCTGGCTGCAGAATTGGCATAGCCAGCCAGCAAACTTAACTTGTAAAGCTGGTTTATAATGGAAGTCTTGCTGGTTAAGCTAGTTAAGATACTAGCATTGAAAAAAAACACACAACTTTTTTAGTTTTTGACTAGACATTTTAGCAGGGACATTATTGGTAGACTTGACACAAACACACCAACATACACATACATTTGTTTGAAAATTAAACGGAGTGCTGGAAGGATGGTCAAAACCCAGAAATCATTAGCATTTTAGCACTTTTTTGGTTAAATGCCTGAAATAAGGTCTGTGGTGAACACAATCTTAAGAGATTTTCACATTTTATTCTACAACATAAAATACATCAGTAATACCCCTTGTGATTTTTAAAGCTTTTACATGTCTTAAAAAGGTAGTTGCTAATAAATGTCTAAATGAGACTACAGAGGTTTTCAGGACATTAAACGTCATCAAACCAAACAGATAAACTCATCCACTCACTAGTCGCTTTCACAGCCTCATTGTGTTTTTAACCAAGCTCTTGCAAACTATTCTATCTCAAACTTGCAGGGAAAATGTTTTTAAATGAATACTGAAAAGTTATTGGAAGCTTATGGTGATCTTAAAGTCAAGTGATCGTAGTGGCATTGGTTTAAAGCCTACATTTAACTTTTTTACGTCTGGTGAATGTATTTAGGCTTCAAAATCTATAAAACTTGTGTTGTGAACTCGTGTTCATTTGTGAAGATTATCATGATGAATAATGCGTGGAAGAATCAGAAAATATGTCTGTTGGTCACAGAGCTTATTTTCTGCAATAATCCAAAAGCCAGTGGAAAATCCTATTGGGTTTTACTTAACGTATCAGCCTAAATGTTGGTTAAAGTACTAGTTCACCCATAAATGAAAGTTCCAAAATGAGAAAAAAGCACTTTTTTCTTGTTTAATATTCAGTTTCACCTGCAAACACATTATTGAAGCAAAACAGGTTACATTGGTATTTTCTATTGACGTTTAGAAGTCAAGTGGCGACTATGCTGATTTGAAAGCTTCACCTTTTAAATTTTTCCAATTTTTGCTGTTAAACAGTGTCTTTCATGGTTCATCAGTTAGACCAGCACTAACCAGCAAGAGCATTCATGGAGCAGACTGATATATTCAGCACTGTCTATTGTTTTGTTCAAAATGCATATTTATTCTATAAACAATATTTACTTGTACAGAGCATGCATTCAGTTTAGGAGCACAGGGCTGTCGTGGAGGTTCAGGTGACAGAGGGGGAAGAGAAAATCGAGTGAAAACAGGCGAATTGAATCTTCAGAGGAGGAGGTCATGACCCCTGATTCAGAAGATGCCTCATGACGGGCCACCCCACAGGGTCCCTCCCCTAGAGCAACGTCCAGAGCGAAGAGGGGTTAATCGCTTTCTCAGCCCTCCTACAACACTCAAATATCAGCTTTCACTTTTTATCCTGCCTCCCTCAATTATTTTTCTGCCTCTTCATTTATTCCTTTATTTCATTCTTTTCTTCCTCCCACCTTCTCACTCACTTCATAATTTTTCCTGTCACTCTTTCACCTCTGTCTTCACCTTTTTCTCAGACCTTTATAATTTAATGTATTTGTCTCTCCCATCCCCCAGCCCTCCAATTTCTATATCTATCTTACCTCAATCCAGTTAATCAAGAAATGGTGGAGAATCTATCTCACTTTCTCTTGATAGCTCAACCTTTTACCCCCAAGGGATTGTTTTTGTGAGTGAATGTGTTTTTTTTCCCCCAATGTTTTATTTATATTTTTATTTATTTTCTTTTTTCATTTATCTTTCTGGATGAATGTCAGTGTCTGTGTCATTTTACCCCAACCAAAAACAGACAATAAAAATATAAATTAAAATACTATAAAAAATGTTTATTTTTGGACATTTAAAAAAAAAACTATAAAAGTAAAATGGCTAGATGATGTATTATAGTATGACAATTTGGAGGGTAAATAATGTTTAGGAGGGTACTGATGTTACAATGCTACATAAAGTTCGTAAGTATAGGCTTTGTTTTTCCCTTTAGAAATATGAAACATGACTTAGAAATATTTATGTGAGATTAATCCTTTTGCATGTGTGCATAGCTGTAAAACAAGAATTCATTCAGAATAGTGTCTATTCTGTAGATGTAAATATACTGTAAGTTGATCATGATGTCACGATGCACACACACGAGGAACGAGGAGACGCTGGAGAATACGTTTAACAGGACTTTATTACCACCAAGGAACCAAGGGAGACGAACACAGGAAGACGTTCACACGAAGACGTTCAACAGCAGACAGAGAACTAGGGACTGGGAACACTTTAAATACACACAGGAGGAGGGGATGACGAGACACACCTGGGATCAATGAACCATCATGGGGAACACCTGGGACAAATTAAACATGGGAAAGGAACACCTGGGGAGCAAGACACAGACAAAACATGGAACAGAGTCTGACACATGAACAGAATTTATAATAAAGAGAGAGAAAGAGCGAGAAAGAGAAGTTGTCATGCGTATCACATATAAACAAGCAGATGTTTCCCTTTCATTCTCAATGATGCATTATGATCATCTAGTATCATATGACAATCTATCTCAATGTTCAGATGTGTGTGTGTGTGTGTGTGTGTGTGGTCTCTCTCTCTCTTTTCTATGATTTAGCAGGTCAACACGAGAAATTGCCAAGGGCAGCTTCCTCTACATGTCTTTACATTGCAGCGTTTAAAGAAATGTTTGTGCAGGTTGAACACACACATACACTTTTGCTTATTCAATGCATATTTTTCATTAGTTAAAGATTATGCTTGCAGCAACAGGTTGAAACTGCTGTACAAAACTTGATTACACCAACATTATGAAGGTTCAAAGGCTAGCAGTTTTTTTTCCATGTAAAGAAATATGACTCTTTCATTGTCTATGTGATATTTTTTGCCCACTTTATCATCTTTAGCTCTGAGAAAAGTAATAACAAAACTCTGCTCAGAAATGTTTTAGCTATCATACATATCCATAGCAGGAATTATGCAGGATGAGTTACGTACCAGAAATTAATACTCAAATAGTAATGCATCTTAACCTTATAATGTTTGTTGTGTTTTAGATGCTAATTTCCCACTAGACTTCAGAATGATGCTGTTTGAAAACTGTATTTTTGCTTAAAATAACCTGGCTATGCAAGTGCACTGGATTAACTACATTGTAAAAAGCCGTAAACTGCAATTGCTAACGATCGATTTGTACCTGATTTAACCCATAACAATTGTTGTTGTTTTTTTTTTTTGTATAAATTAATGTATTTTGGTTAATTCAGTGATGCTAAATAATATTTTTGGATTTAAAGAAAATCATTTAACAATTTTTGATTAACTTTTTGTTTGTTTGTTTGTTTTTGTTACACTATATAGGAACATTTTGAACTAGAAACAAAAACATTGTTATCAACCTGACAAGCACCTACTGAAGATGTAAATAGTTACATTTGCATTTAACTATTTTTTATTTTTGTTTTGCTGCAGTTCTGTGCATGATCACAGACGGATCTAAATCTCAGCAGCGTTTGTTGTCTTTTCATTCATTAATCTTTGAAGGACAGAGCAAGTGCATACACCTGGAAGCATTTATTTAGCTCCCAGCACACATAACTTCATTACTCTACATGGCTCAGATCTGGAGTTCACTGCAGCTCAGTACATGCCATGAATGATTTGCGGATACACCAAAAAGAAGAAAGAAAGGGAGAGAATACAAAAAAAATAAGTGAATTCAGCTGTAAAGCCGCCTGCAACCATTCCACATGTGGAGCTTATTATATGCAATAGTTTCTCCTGCAGTTCAGCCTCGTCTCAGATAATCTCTGCAAAATCACTGTCTTTAGCAGTTCCTCTCGCTCCCTCGCCTCTCTTTCCTCATATTCTCAGTTTTATCTGAATTCTGATAAAGATCTCTTGCATCTGTGCCACTGCCACAGGTGACTTTCAGACTTTAACAATTCTCATCTGTGCCACCAGAAATCTTTCTCTGCGGCGTTAATCAAGAACGGTTCATCTGTGCCACCCAGAGACATGTAGACAGCAATATGAAAGCAAAAAAATATGCTATCACTCCCAGAATGACTATTGTATGTGTTTTTATATCCTACATCCATGATTTTATGTTAAATTAAACATTTGTTATACTGTATATCACATTTTAAATCCATCTATCCGTCCATTCTATCCATCCTTCTATCTATCTATCTATCTATCTATCTATCTATCTATCTATCCTTCCATCCGTCCATCTAGCATCCATCTGTCTGTTTGTCAGTCCGTCCATCTGACTGTCCGCCCATATATCTCTCAGTCTGTCCAGCTTTCTATCCATCCTTCCATCTGTTTGCCTATCCATCCTTCCATTAGTCCATCTATCTCTCCATCTGTCTGTCCATTCATCCATCCATCTTTCTGTCTATTCATCCATCCACTGTATATATCTAGCCATCCATCTGTCTGTTGGTCAATCTGTCTATCTATCTATCTATCTATCTATCTATCTATCCGTCTACTTATCTGTCCATCCATCTATCCATTCTTCTGTCCATTCGTGCAACTATATATCTATCTATCAACTATATATCTAGTTATCCATCTGTCTGTTCATCAGTCCATTCATCTATCTGTCCATCAATCCATCTATCTATCTATCTATCTATATATCTATCTATCTATCTATCTATCTGTCTGTCCCTCCATCCATCTGTCTGTCTATCCATCCTTACATTTGTCCATCTATCTATCCCTTTGTCTGTCTGTCCGTCCATCTATCTGTCCATCCATCCATCCTTCTATCCATTCATCCATCTACTGTATATATCTAGCCATCCATCGGTATGTTTGTCAGTCCGTCTACCTCTCTGTTCATCCACCCATCAATCTGACTGTCCATCCATCTATTTATTTATCCATCCATATATCCATCCATGCAGTGCATTGACCAAGCAATCAAATCTGTATTCTCAAGTGCTCAAACCAATATTTGAGTTGGGCTTTAATACTTCCAGATCTTGTTTCCCACTCTTTTGTCTGTATAGCTCCTTGTCCTTTTTCCATTATTTGTAATTATAAACACAGGCAAAGCATTTTATCTTAGCCCACAAAGTGAATTGTATCTTTTTTTTTTCTTCAACTGCAGAGGCCTGCAGTGAAAGATGTCCTGGTGCGGGATCTTCTCAGTAGAGCAGTCTGTTCATATTCCACTGAGGGCACGACAGGCCTGCTGAGAACTCCTGCAGGGAACTGGGAACTGAGCCGGAGCTCCAAGGATGTCTAAAACCATATTTGCCAGACTGTTGTTTTATTTTACAATTTGTTTTAAATCAGCTAGTGGGTTGTTCTTTAAACAAGTTTACATGCTTTCAGACTAAGTTGATTTCTGTAATACTTTGTGGACAGATTCAAACCAGGCAATTCAAACCAAATTGATATATATATAAATATAAGATATTTATGCATTACCATTCAGAAGTTTGGAGTCAGTAGGATTTATTATTATTATTATTATTATTATTATTATTATTATTATTATTATTAATAAAGTTTTTGAAATAAGTCTCTTATGCTCACCAAGACTGCATTTATTTGTACAAAATACAGTAAAATACTAATCTAATAATGTGAAATATTATTAATATTTAAAATAGCTGTTATATATTTAAAAATGCAGTTTATTCCTATGATTTCAAAGCTGAATTTTCAGCATCATTACTCCAGTCTTCAGTGTCACATGATCCTTCAGAAATCAATCTAATATGCTGATTATTATCAATGTTGAAAATGGTTGTACTGCTTAATGTACTTTTTTTCAGGATTATTTCATGAATAGAAAGTTCAAAAGTATTCAATTTCAGTTCAATTCAATTTAAATGTATTTGTGTAGCGCTTTTCACAATACACATCGTTTCAAAGCAGCTTTACAGAAAATGCATGTGTCTACATTTGTTGGCATAGCAACGTGATACTTCCTGTTTCCTTTTCCGCCTGTCCTAGGAAGGCCTTCTCGTTTAATTCTAGGTTGAGGACACTTCGTATATGCATCCTACAGAGGATGCGACCTCCAGAGGATTCGACCTCTGGAGGGCGCAGCCTTCTAAATGAGACACAGCTACTATGTTTATACATGAAATTACGGCGGGGACGTCATGACGTGTGCCATTAATCGAACTATGTACTATAACATGTAAAATGGGAACATGAAAGGAATATTCTAAAAGCAACTCATGTAAACACCATAATCATAATATTGGCTTATTTAGAATAAGGTATTTCACAATACACATCGTTTCAAAGCAGCTTTACAGAAAATGCATGTGTCTACATTACAATTTAGAGTTATCTGTTTTCAGAAGTGAATGTGTCCAAGTAATGTTAATTTCACAAATGAATAGTTCAAGGTAATAGAATCATACAGTTAGCTAACATTAAATTAATTTCAGGCAGAAGCTCATTAAAGCGTTATTACAAGTGTGATCATAATGATTACAATATAGAGAAAATTTGCAGCTGTGCATGCCGATTCAAGTTGGCGTCATCTGGGGTCCTTGCAGGGGTCAGCATCACCTCTTCACAGGTTTTGGGTCATCTGAAGTCTTTCTATAAGCCTGGATCCACGCTGGAGCTGGTGTAATCTCTAGATACCTCGAGATGGGCATCCCGAGGTAGGAACAGAAAGACAAATGGAAAATAATTAGTGTAGCAGCTGTTCATAACGTTTCAAGCAAAAAATATGTTTGTGACTTTTATCTGATCTAAACGGGAACAAGGGTGAGCTTGAGATGCATTATTTGAATGCTTGGCTGACGAGATTTAATCTAGATTTAAACAGAGAGCGAGTGTGTTTGAGCCCCGGACATTATCAGGAAGACTATTCCAGAGTTCGGGAGCTAGATGAGAAAATGATCTCCCAGCTTTAGTGGACTTAGATATCCTAGGCATTACTAAAAGTCCAGAGATTCTGTGTGCAGGTTTTTGGTCCAATAAGTAATACCTTAGTCTTGTCTTAATTTAATAGGAGAAAATTACTGGACATACAATGTTTATCAGGAAGACTATTCCAGAGTTCGGGAGCCAGATGAGAAAATGATCTCCCAGCTTTAGTGGACTTAGATATCCTAGGCACTACTAAAAGTCCAGAGATTCTGTGTGCAGGTTTTTGGTCCAATAAGTAATACCTTAGTCTTGTCTTAATTTAATAGGAGAAAATTACTGGACATACAATGTTTTATATCTTTAACAAATTTTTTTCAACTTGGATAGTTTAGAAATTTCATCTGGTCGTGATGAAATATATAACTGAGTATCATCGGCATCGCAGTGGAAACTAATTCCATGTTTTCTAATAAAGAACAGCATTTATTTGAAATAGAAATATTTTGTAACATTACAAAATGTATTTACTGTTACTTCTGATTGATTTGCTAAATAAAAAGTATTAATTTCTTAAAAAAAAAAAAATTGTACTGACCCCAAACTTTTGAACTATAGTGTATACATAAAAGGAGAAAAGTTACAGCCAGTCTTCATGTACAGACACCCTTTTGGAACCTTTATTTTTAAGAGTATATGGTCTCGTCCTCCTTTTGCTGTTTAGATGTTTATGCCAGTGTCATCATTTCGGTGCTTGTAGAACGGAGTGTGTGAGATCGCCCATCCTCTAGGTTGGGTTGATCCTCACAGCTCCTGTTTGTCTTCGATTATAAGGATTGGCACAGCGCTTTCTTTGTTAGTCCCCCGGGGGACATCTACAGCAGGTATTGGCATCTGCTGGGTTTTTAGCTGTGATTGTGCTCCAGGCATTTCGTGAGGTTGCACCCGCTCCGCTGGGAATTGCTACTGCAAACGGGGTGCTTTGCAAAAAAGGTTTTCGAAAGTTACTCCTTGTCCTCCCATTGGACAGAACTGTCATAAGCAGACTTTTCATCGGGATGTCTGTACTGTGTCCATTGTGTTTCAAGTTAAACTCCCGCAGCCTCTCTGGAAATGTACTATAGCTGAAATCAGTAGACTAACTAGCAGTGTGCACCGGTCAATAAAAATCATATTTTATGCAGTGGAAAGATAATTAACTTTTAAAGAGGACAATAAAAAAAAAATTCTGTTTCTGTGCGACAGTCGTCCGCGAGGGGCTGTCGCGCTATTTTGTGTTTATTTTATTATTAAAGTTTTGTTTGAATGTTCGCCGGTTCCCGCCTCCTTCTTCCCGAACTACGAACTTTGTTACAGAGAGCTAAACTACTCAGTTGACAATAGAAGCCTGATTTTACTTCACTTCCCTGCTGAAAACACCACACTCTTAAAAATGCTGAACTTAACTATTGTAAAAAATTACTATACTGCTAGGTTAGAATGTGTTGTAAATTATTTTTAATGTTTTTTGTAAATTAAATTACACTTTAACGGACACTGAAAGTAAGAACACATGCAGTTTTAATAATAATGTAAAAAATGATTGATAAGCAAGAATATACACTGTAAAATAATTTTTCAAAGTTGTAAATAAAATATTACTGCAGTACATTTGACAAGAAAAAAATATATATTTTAGTCATTCTACTTCAAAATTTCAAGTCGAGTTCAATGTGTTACTTGCTGTTTCTTTCTAATTATTTGTGAAATTTACTAGCAATTTCTAAAAATTGTTTCAAAGTAAATCCTACACAATTTTTTTAAGTAGTAAAAACAACACGTACATGTGTATGTGAGAAAAAAGGGCAGTAAATAATGACAAATCAACGAGTGGAGTTGGGAGTTATTCAGCTTATTCAGTTCAACAAAGTTACATTTTAAAGGTTCATTGAACATTGTTGATTAGATACTGAATAATGTATGTTTAGGACCAAATTTATTCTGTTTTCTCTTCCACCAATGAAACGTCCCTCTATGGCCAAAACATAGGCTTTGAGTGCTGTCAAGACACACACACTGAAAGCCTATAATAAACAGAAAATCAGGAATGAACTGAGTGTTATAGCAAATCAACAGTATTAAAGTGTTTTTAAATCACTCCTCTCAAACGTCATTCGATTTTTCAGTTCCCGGTCACCACTCAAGTGATTGGACTTGAGAAAAAAACACTCTGAAAAACTCTTCCTTTTTAAAAGGATGTGCTCCTTGCTCACGGACATTTTCACAGTTCTCTCTCCTGATGGGAGAGTAACAGCTTTTTGAATTTTGAATCAACTGAACCAACTGCTTCGCAAAAATTATTCTTTCATTATTGTATTTTGAAACGCCACACGCTGCTGATGCCTATTTGTCAGAACAGTGTGAAATAAAAATGCAGACCAAACAGGCATAAAAACACCTTTTACAAACCAATTGCAAATGTTTGTTCCCCTTCAGGAACTCGAGCTGTGTCGAGATCGCTTTGGGAACGCCCCTGCGTGACCGCGTTCTGAATCAATTCATCATATAATCAATTAAATGCAAAATGGTTTATCTCGTTGTCAAACTGTCAAGCATATTTTCTACACATTTCTATTAGAGTTTTGTAAATTTGCCATGAATTGCGGAGGTGAATCTTGACTTTCACTAATGAAGAGAATGTAGATCAACCAATTATAAACCAGTTCTCTGAAATAGCTCAAAGGTGCATCTCATCAGTTCTTTGAAATAGCACAAAGGTGCATCTCATGTACTTTCAAATGGAAAGCTTATAGACAGAGGACAAGACAAGAGTTACAAATTCTGACAATGGATGAACATCCAGGAAATGATCAGGATCAACAGCTGAGAGGAAGAATAGGAGTAAGGATGCATGCTGGAAGGGTACAGAGGCAAAACAGAGGAAAAGGCAGAAGGGACCAAGGACGTAGGCGCATATCAGATAAAATAAGGGCCACTATTGTGGACCATGTTGTCAATCATGGTTTACAATGGTTGTGGTGAGTTTCCTGTGTTTGCCTTTCTAATTTTGTATTCTCCCCTTTATACCCATATTTATTTTTCTTTTCTATATCACAATGACAGTGTACTGTGAATCCTATCCAGTCTCTTTCAATCAATACCCTACATACAGTAGTGTGTCAATTTGTACTTTTGAAATGGATATATGGCACACAGAAGAAGTGCAGCCTTCTGCATTTCAATACAGTAACTGCCATCCAAACTGTTGCCATAGTTTACATCAAATAATGCTAACAGAGTGCATTGTTATAATGACAACATGACTAAGCATTTTGACTATCTTGTTTGTGAACAATGACACAAGGACTTTTCATTCTGATAGCCCTGATATGTTCATTGACATAAATACTTACTTTTGAGAGATAAACTAAGGATTTTGAGTAAGTTACAGGCTTTTGCAGGTAATCCATTTTGGGGTGTTGTTTGTACAAATTGTTTTGAGAAATGCACCAAAGCGACTGAGAAAAAACTGTAACTCTAAGCAGTAAAACAGCTCCTTTATTAATCAGTAATCTGCCCAATAATTATATTTTGATTGAAAATATGAATTCTTGTGGTTCCTTTTGTTGTCACATGTTATGACCTCAAGACACTTTCACTATAGCGCAATGTTTGTAAACTAATGCACCATGATGTCTGTATTGCATAACCAGCTCCATATGTATGGCTTTTCTGATGTAGTAAACTTGCTCGATAGCTCACCTGGTACAGCATTCAGTTGCAATGAGAAGTACTCGAGAATGAGTGCCATGAAACATGAGTCACGATAAAGTTAGTGGTAGTAGGTAAACGGTACGTTATTTTTGAAAGGGATAGAGCATTATCATTTTAGCTTTTAGTACAGCAACCAATGTAATAATACGTTGCCAGATTCACATTTATGTGTTTTGGATCAAACTGAACATGCTTTTTTTTACTGGACCTTTCACTTTGAAAGTGTTGTGAAACATGCAAGAAGCAATGTTATATCATTTTGCAAAAATATTGCCACAGGCATGTTTTTCCAGTGAGATTGGAATTGCTATTTTTTCCAATAAAAAAAAAAAAAACCTGCAAACCGCATTATCATGCTTGCATTCTGGAAGAGAAATTCTTAGTTATGGTGAGTGAAATGTTACCTTCCAAAAAAGTAAATAAATAGTGATATAACATAATTAGTTATTTTTAATGCACTATTGTAATGCACCAATTCTTGATGTAATGTTTCCAAACGTTGACTGTTGGAATGACCAATCAACTAAACCGGTGGTCGTCTCAGCTCAGGGACGGTGAGTGAGGAGAAGAGGATGTCAGCTAACTGCAACAACTGAAAGGCAATTAATATTTTAACAGTTGTCATCATCCCCTGAATTTTTGAGTCTCTGTTGGCACATTTTGTTTTGTGAAAGATATAAAAACTGGGGGGAAGTATACGGGGTGAAGGAGATCATAGTGAATAATTCAGATCCACCCACTCCAGACGGATTTGATTTCATTTATCAGTTGCCCCCCGCCCCCCCCCCGCAGTTGCAAAACCGAATCACGGCTGTCAGTGGACTCGAGTCCATGCCTCTCGTCAAGAGCATTTGAGTGCAGGCTCCAGACCCCAATAGCATTTGATTTTGAACGTTCACATTTAAGCTTGAAAGAAAAGAATCTCCCGAAGGATTCAGAAATAGAGGGAGACCCATCAGCTGTCAAGAGGAACTTAATAAACAAAATGAAAGGGGCTCAGGGGCAGAAGCAATAGAGAATAAAGTCCTTTACGCCTTGAGACACAATCATGTAGCTCAGGACCATCTTCATAAAGGAATAGGTCAGTAAAATTTTTAATTAATTATTTAGTCGTGCCATTCCAAAGTTTTGCACGCTTTCATTAAACACAAAAGCTGGAATTATCCTGAAATTTCTGCATTTCATTCTTGATTCATTCTGTAAATGACTTATGCATTTCATCCATAAAAGAGGTTATCTGGACCATGACATATGTTGATGAAATAGTCACAGAATGAGCAATTTGTATTTGTGACATGCTGAATCATGAAATGGACCTTACAAAAAAAAACTTTTTGTTGATAAGATCCATTTTGTGATGAAAGGGGCTCAGGGGCAGAAGCAATAGAGAATAAAGTCCTTTACGCCTTGAGACACAATCATGTAGCTCAGGACCATCTTCATAAAGGAATAGGTCAGTAAAATTTTTAATTAATTATTTAGTCGTGCCATTCCAAAGTTTTGCACGCTTTCATTAAACACAAAAGCTGGAATTATCCTGAAATTTCTGCATTTCATTCTTGATTCATTCTGTAAATGACTTATGCATTTCATCCATAAAAGAGGTTATCTGGACCATGACATATGTTGATGAAATAGTCACAGAATGAGCAATTTGTATTTGTGACATGCTGAATCATGAAATGGACCTTACAAAAAAAAACTTTTTGTTGATAAGATCCATTTTGTGATCCAGACAATCCTTTGAATGCAATTCAAATCACAGTTGAAGATACATTTTGGGTGCATTTTGTCCATGAAATGTGTTTTCCGTTATCGACAAAATTAAAAATATATTCATCCTAATGTGCAGGGGAAGAAAATGGAAGGAACTTTACCATATTCCAAATTTCTAAGCCCAAAACTAAGTTCTGCAAAACAGACAGACAGATAGATGGATAGATTGATAGATAGATATGCTCTGCTCAGAAATGAATATCCTGCAGGGTTAATGCTTCCTTTAAATGACATTTGACCTGTGACCTCACAGCTGTGTTACAGATTTAGTGCATAAACATAAGTCTGACCCCTCTTGTCCTTGAAGCAATTATTATTTTTTTTAACTGTTCAAGTCCTCTGGGATGTTCCTGCTGAGTTCGGAAATTATAATCACAATGTGGCATGTGTGCAGAATGATTTTGATCAGAAAAGTATGGACGCATTGGAAATTTTGTATTTCTTCCTCTATTTTTCAGTTACTGACAAAGATGTTAAGTGTTGTAGAAAAGTTTTGTTTGGTTTGGCTCTGTGTTGTATGGAATTTCTGCCACTGAATAAAAAAAAAAAAAAAGTAATTGCAGTTTTTTAATTTCACAATTCTCAAAATTCTGTGCAAAAAAAAGTTTTCTATCATCTATCTATCTATCTGTCTATCTGGTTTGGCTCTGTATTGTATGGAAGTTTTGCCACTGAATAAAAATCCATCTATCTATCTATCTATCTATCTATCTATCTATCTATCTATCTATCTATCTATCTATCTATCTATCTACTTTGGCTCTGTGTTGTATGGAAGTTTTGCCACTGAATAAAAAAAAAAAAGTAATTGCAGTTTTTTTAATTTCACAATTCTCAAAATTCTGTGCAAAAAAAAAGTTTTCTATCTATATCTATCTATCTATCAGTGGCGGCTTGTGGGTTTTAAAATAGAGGAGGCACACTAATTGTATTGGTTTGGGATCCCTGCCGATTATTATTATTATTATTTGCTTAACCACTTTAAAATGGCTTTTTGGTTGCTTTTAGTCAGAAAAACGACATACATACAGCATGTCGATTGCAAGTGACGTCGCAGGTATCGGAGAATGCAAGTGACTTCGTAATTTAGTTTCTTTTGTCTTATCTTCACTACCTGGCTACTGTAGTAAAATGTTGAGAGATTCAAACAAAAAGTAATCAATAAATAGAACAAAATAAAAAATAATAAAGACTGCAAGTGACGTCGCTAGCGGAAGTGCAAGTGTCTGAGAGTGCAAACCTGAGAATGCACGTCTGAGAGTGCAAGCGCCAGCTGCAGCCAGACCCTCACCCATTGTGAGGGTTCTTTTCGCAACACTCCTCAGCACTGAAAGTGAACACTCAATGGTGACTGGCTCATTTTTTTTACCAACGGAGGCACGAGAGCTCCGCGCTCCCCCGGCCTCCCCCTCCCCTTCTCTATCACATAGCGGTTGCAATTACATCAGCAGATTCGGCACATTCGCGATAGAAAAGCGGCGCTTTCACATTATGGTATTACAACTGTGAAATTACAAACAAAAAATACACATTCTGAGACATGAACTGAAATGAATTGTGAATTTTATTAACATTAAATCGTCCTCCTCACATTTTCACCTCAAAATTATGGGGAAGCTGTGCCTCGCCTGCCTCCCCCGACGAGCCGCCACTGCTATCTATCTATCTATCTATCTATCTATCTATCTATCTATCTATCCCATGGCAGAAACAAGCTTCAGTAGTCTTGGTATGAGTACAATGAGTTTCAGTAATTTGCATTGACTTTAAACATTACAGCTAAAGAAATGACATGTATCAGTAACTAATTTGATAAGAAAAAGCCCTGGGATAACGTTCAAAGGGAATCATGTTATAGGGAACACATAATGACTTTTCTTCCCATTTATTTCTGCTTTACAAATAAATGACTAGAGATGTTAGCACCACTGAGTAGTGTGACCTCGGCTGTCCTCCAATACAAGGCTTCCTCCTCTGGTTTCAGTGTTTCCATGGCACAGTGAGCTGAATGAGGAGAGTGCATCGATGAACGAAAGAAAACAAGAGAGAGAGCGCACTAGGATCTGCCTCTAAGAGAATCTATTTGCAAATCCCCGAATGCTGCCTCCTGCACGCAAGACCATGACATTTCAACAAGAGGAGGGTCCCCGCGGCTTTCAGGCTCGGAGAAAAATTTATTTTGAGAGCCATGTGTTTGTGCTGTTTGCCTCAAGACATCTGTTGGAGGACGTCTCAAAAAAAGAAAAAGTTGAGAAAGTCTCAAATCCAAAGAGATATTCTTTATAAAAGTTAAGAGTCAGCCACACCTACCTAAAACGGCTCGTTCTAACAGGCGGGGCATAGAGGAGAAACAATAATGTACAGTATGTGGAAAATAATGTGTTTTTTGAACCTTAAACCGCATAAACACATTTCATTACAGCAAATACACAAAATAATGTTCTTTTTAGCAGCATCATATGACCCCTTTAACTTTTTATTATTCATTCTTCCACTGCCGTCACTGGGTCTGGGAGGCATGCGGTTTTCTGCGCCATTATTTAAATCTGTCCTGTAACAAGGAGGAGAGAATCAGCTTTCCTTTATCTTGTTCAGACCTGCCTGACACGTCTTTGTTTCCTCACAGCTGGGAGGCCGTATCCGATCTTACAATCCAGTATGGATAGGACAGAGTTGAAATGTTCAGCTCTTTGAACATTTAGCTGGAGGTCTTTGATTGTTTGTGATGTTTACATGGATTTGGAATTGAGCAGCATACAAACAGTTTAGTAAAGACTGCAGCAATTGATGCATTTCACATTTCAGGCCCCATATGCGTGATTCGGAATAAAAAGACTCATGGCAGAATTAATCATGCTCTCGACAGCTTTGAGCTTTTTAACTTTATAATCATATTCAGTGAAGCCTGATTAGATTTATTAGATTGAACACTAGACACTCTAGAGAGGACAGACTAATTAGATTTGATTGTAGTAATGTCTGAGAAAGTTCTATGTGTATCATAAAACATTTTATTTTAAACAAATTATTTATTTATGTATTTATTTATTTATCTGTCTGTCTGTCTATCAATAGTTTTGTATGTGTGAAATTATATATATATATATGTATATTGACATTTTAGCATATTCATTTTTTTTTTATATATTTGAATGTGACACATATGCATTCTCCTTACTGTAATATTATACATATTTAGTATATATTTAATAGTATATAATAGGTATAGTATATATTAGTTATTATATATATATATATATACATATAATTGTATTATATCAATTTCCTCCCCCAAAGACTTAAATGGTAATTATTCATCTTAAGTCTGAATCAAACCCGAGACTCTCACTGCATGCAATTAAAACAAAAGAAATTAACTCACAGTTACTCACAGGTCAAGCCAATTAGAACAATCAGACTCTTATTTTGGAGCTGTTCTCTGCCGTCGGGTTGAAGTGCTGCAAGGTTTCAGTGACAAATGTTCTCCTTAAGAGCGGTTTCATGTTTATCTGCGTACTTTCATCTTATCAGTCACACACTAAACCAGCACATTCTTTGAGTCGCTTCCTTTTCCTGTGTTTGAGAACAGGTGGATATTAAGGGCCATGTGTGCGTGTGTTTTTGGCTGTCCCACTTTACTATAGCCCAAAAAAGGAGGAAAGCCAGAAAGAAAACACAACCATCCATCACAAGCACTGGTGTCAAAACTGGCACAATAAAACAGAGGTGTAAATAATATGTGAGAAATTGTTTGTGTGTATGTGTTGTGTGTTTGAGTTATTGTGCACCATTGGAAGATGTATGCCATAAAAACAGCAGACATTTCCTTCACAAGTATATATGGGCGGTTGTAATTTACCCATAATGCTGTGCTTCAGTTAATGGAGCAGTTGGTCTTAGCTAACGACTCATAAACGACACAGGCCTGAGAAAGGCCATCTCCAGAACACACACACTCAAAAAGACAGTAAAAGAAATGAAATAATTTTCCAGGACTTTCCAAATAAGCTTTATGTCTCTGGAGTGCTATTCGGTTTTTTTTTTTTTCTCCTCTTGTGCTGAAATCATTACAGCTGCATCTGAAACCGGTTCAGACATTACTTATGCATATAAATACAGCCTACTGGATGTCTCTCTTATGTCTTGCTCTCATTAGACCACTAGAGGATAGAGAATAAAAGACAAGGTGAGAGGAAAGTGTACGTATCCATCGTCTCGCTAATGAAAATAAATAATTAATGATGACAGCTGCTCTCTGGCTCGTAAATAACGAAAGCAAGGTCATCTCGGTATGCTGGTGTAAAAGGCATTCAAAAAGTCTCATTTGTTCTTTGAACGGCAGCAGTTCACCTCTAGGTTCGGGAAAGTCTCCAGTAATTGTATTTTCCTGTGTTTTAACTCAGAGGGAAAAAGCCCTGCTAAAAGTGACCTTTGACCTTTACTGGTTTAAGCAAAGAACAAGCCAGAAAAATGGTACTCTAAGAAGATAAAAGCTAATGTTAACGTCTTGTTTCCATAACTACAATTGAAATTAATACTTTTATTTATCAAGGACACAAGAGTGACAGTAAAGACATTTATGATGTTACAAAATATTTCTATTTCAAGTAAGTGTCGTTCTTTTTTACTTCGTATTCCTCAAGGAATCCTGAAAAAAATATTAAGCAGTGCAACTGCTTTCAACATTATTACTATTATTATTATTATGGACTTAAACATTGTTAGAATGGTTGCTAGAATGATGGTGTTTGCTAGAGTTTTCTGGATGGTTGTTGAAAAGGCGCTCTGTTGGTATGCTGTTGCTCAAGTATTATAGATGTTAGCTAATAGTGTTGTAGGTGTTTGTTTTTTTTATAATATCTCAAAACATACGCATTATACAATGATACACATTTAAAGAAGTACAATGTCACTACATTTAGTCATCTTGGAAAGGAAAGGTTATTTTCTCAAGAGCTCAACGCTAGTGTTCCTTCCAAACTTAGACTATTTCGGAAATGGAATCATGTTGTAAACCTTACTGCATTACTGTTTGATTATTGATTGCCATTTCCACCACGGGATAGGAAAAAATTATAATAATTGCGACATTCACAATTCAGTTAGAGTTTACATTCTGCAATTCTGCCTTTTTTTCTCCGAATTTTGAGATTGAGAGTTATAGAGTCCAGTTCTGAGGGGGAAAAAGTCACTTCTTTTGAGAGTTTATATCATGCAACTGTGATTTTGTACTTCTCAATTGTGAGCTTTTATCGCACAATTCTGACTTTGTATTTCGCAATTGAAAGTTTATATCACGTTTGTATCACGCATCATAACAGTCTAGCTTGTGTTTTACTGTCTGCTGTATACTGTATGATGATCTCACTGTGAAAGAGTAGCTCTTTCTTACTATCGGTAATGGTGTCATCCTGCATCCAGCTTCTGTGACAGAGACAAATTACTTTATCTCTGTTCTCTGGCATAAGCTCTGGCTCTCTTAATCAACACCCTCTGTGCTCCTGAATTAGATTCACACCTGCTTTGAATCCATTTGAAAGTCTCTTCTCATTACTCCAGAAATGGACTGCTGTGTGTGTGTGTGTGTGTGTGTGTGTGTGTGTGTGTGTGCGGTTTTGTCTACTTCGTGAGTACCAGCCAATCGTCCCCATGAGGAAAATGGCTTAATAAATATACTAAACAACATCTTAATGAAAATCTAAAGATGCAGAACGGTTTGTGGAAGGGATCAGGGATAGAAAACAATCGAAGATTCATACATAATAGATCATGTGTGTGTGTGTGTGTGTGTGTGTGTGTGTGTGTGTTAAAGCTTGTAGTCATTTGCCTGGTGGCTGCAGAGCTGAATGCATGATGCAAATTATTCACAAACATGAAAGCGCGTGTTCAGGCAGCTCCTGTGGAGGAAGTTTGCTGTGCTCTTCAGAAACACTCACTAAACGGTGTCCTTGTGTACCAGAGCAGTTTACATCAAATGAACACACCTGGGCAAATGTAGCTGACCAGAGCTGAGGGCAGTTTGCCTGTGATTATGGAGTTTGATAAATCCCTGTATTAGTAGACGTTCTCTCTTTAGGTTCTGATACTTTCCTCTCTTGCATTGTGTAATGCACAAATGATTGTGTTAGAGGTGCCTGTAACACTTTCCTTGAAGCCATTATATACAATGCATTCTTAATATATTAAAGACACGCACAATGCCTTATAATACACAATCTAACGCATAATTTTAGACTTTAATATTTAATTTTGCATCCTCATTAGATTTCCTTTTTCATCATTTAATATGCACTTAAATTATTATGTATTTATTAATTTATTTAGTCATTTAGCAGACGCTTTTATCCAAAACGACTTACAAATGAGGACAACAGAAGCAATCAATTATAGTATTAAAACAACTAAAAACAGATCCAAAACTAACAGCTAAAACTTTATAAATACTACTTATACACATTTAAAAAATAAAGAGATTAAATAAAAATGACAAATGCATACAACAAAATTTCAAAACTACATTAGTTTATCAGTAATCCTAAAAAAAAAAAAAAAACAGCCAAACACGCATGCTAGAAAAACAATAACTTACTGACACATAGTAAGAAATGGTTATTAAAACTGAAACAGAAGTGAAACAAGTAGTGGGAAAGAGGAGAAATAAAAAGCGATACTTATCTTATTAAAATTAAAATTATTAAAAGCACTAATATTTTAACAACACCGATAATCGTTATCCATAGCAAATCTCAAACTGATTTTTTTTTTTTTTATTGTGCATTAGAATGTGTGTATATATATATAAACATTATTTAAAAAGTACACATACAATAATTTGTGTAGTGCAGTATAAAATTAAATAAAAATTAATACGCTAATTTCTGGAAAATACATGCATAATATATATATATATATATATATATATATAAACATTATTTAAAAAGTACACATACAATAATTTGTGTAGTGCAGTATAAAATTAAATAAAAATTAATACGCTAATTTCTGGAAAATACATGCATAATATATATATATATATATATATATATATAAACATTATTTAAAAAGTACACATACAATAATTTGTGTAGTGCAGTATAAAATTAAATAAAAATTAATACGCTAATTTCTGGAAAATACATGCATAATATATATATATATATATATATATATATAAACATTATTTAAAAAGTACACATACAATAATTTGTGTAGTGCAGTATAAAATTAAATAAAAATTAATACGCTAATTTCTGGAAAATACATGCATAATATATATATATATATATATATATATATAAACATTATTTAAAAAGTACACATACAATAATTTGTGTAGTGCAGTATAAAATTAAATAAAAATTAATACGCTAATTTCTGGAAAATACATGCATAATATATATATATATATATATATATATATAAACATTATTTAAAAAGTACACATACAATAATTTATATGAGTGTGTGTGTGTGTGTATTAATGCATTTTACCTGTGGTTTCGATTATTCAAAAGAACAAGACATTACAATGCATTATGAAGACATTTTAATGCATTTCTTTATAATGCATGCTTATACATGTTTGAAGTGAATCGTTACTGAAGTGTTTCTCTGGGATGTCACACTGTGTTATATATTTTGATGGCTTTTGTTGTGTTTTTAAACAGTTTGACAAACTCCATTTGTTACAAAAATGCCCTAAAGTGTCATTTAAAACAGAGAGTTCTATGCAGCACGAGCTGTATGGAAATGGAATTGCCTCTATCCCGAACTGAAGTGCTGGACAGACCTCCACCAGAGTTGAGAGGAGGATTATGGGTAGGCGCTCAACCGAACACTTATAAATTGGCCTTATGACATTGAGATTCAATGTGTTTAATAAGCTCACAAGGACTGTATCTGGTACCCAGAGGAGCTATGGAGAGCAGATATGTGTGTGAGCGGCACAATGTCAGGTTCTATTCTTTAGTCAAGTGGACATGAAGAACTACATATTTGTGTGCATTTGTGTTTATGTATATATTAGGTTTGACTGTTAAAAGTGTTGCGTTTGTGCATATAAAAGGAAATGTGAGCAAATGAGCAGAAATGTATTATTGTTTAATTGTTCAAATAATATTTAAATTTTTTTTTTTCGAACTTTTATAAAATTATTTTTCTGTAATATAATTTAATATAAAATACACATTTCAAAATGGATTATGGTGCAGTATAAACTAAAATTATTTATATTTTTGCGCCTTTGTGTTCATGCTTGTAAATAAGGCTTGACTGTTAAAAGTGTTGTGTTTGTGTGTTTTAAAGGAAACGTGAGTGTGAACCAGCAGAAAGGAAGGCAAGAGTGAGAAATGTCCATTTAAATGGCTCTAGAATGATGTATGACGTGGTGTGTTAATTGTCTGAGGTGATAAGGAGGAAGGATGTCCTCTCTCTCTCTCTCTCTCTTTCTCTCTCTCTCTCTCTCTCTC
>NW_015549731.1:1145150-1145373 GCF_001515605.1 Sinocyclocheilus anshuiensis
TGTCACGCACTGCTGTGTATTTATGGCACGAAGCAATTTTGGTGATGAAATATTTATGGCAATCACTCTCAGAGTAACATGGGCAGCCAGTCAATCATGAGGGCCCAGCACAATGTCCATCTCCTGAGGGGAAAAAAGACGCATGTCAGTGCTTTGTGTGTGTGTGTGTGTGTGTGTGTGTGTGTGTGTGTGTGTGTGTGTGTGTGAGAGAGAGAGAGAGAGA
>NW_015549731.1:1145829-1150657 GCF_001515605.1 Sinocyclocheilus anshuiensis
GTGTGTGTGTGTGTGTGTGTGAAAGAGAGAGAGAGAGAGAGAGCGAGAGAAAGCACTGCTTGAAGAGCTCAGAAACAAAAACATTTCTAATTTAAGAGAATGGTAACAATTTGAGGGAGGAATTTCCTCTGTTCATACAGTGTCAATAGTGTTTTAGATCATTTGCCTGGGCTGTTTGGCTGAGGGACATTTAGCCTGGGTATTCTGAGCACAAAAGAAGGTCAGACACTAAATATAATCCAGACGTCTGCCTCAAACAGTATCTGTCACCACTGTGACACAGACTCTGTATAACACTCTGTTTGAACCAGGCTTGACGCAACAAGCTTTCAGCATAAAGTAGATTATCTCTCTACAAAGAAAGCGAGAACAAAATTGCAAGAGTGAAACAGCCAATCAGAAACATTGTCATACAGTTATGTAGAATGTGATTTTAGACTAGCTGGGTAGAGTTCACTGAGTGCAGTGAATGAAATACAACAATAAAAACCAAGCAATTGATAAAATGCCCAAATACCCAAATAACCTTCTATATTTGACCAAATGCGTAGTACTGAGACACTGCATTTGATATTGTATCCCGCAATGCAGTGCTCCCGAATTGACCCTCTATTTCCAGTGTGAACCAGATGTGAAATCAACCACACATGTAGCAAACCGTTTCACATAATAATTCAAATTGATTTACGCAATATGCAGTACACACTGTACAGTATGCAATGAACTCAACTCGAGTGTTGGAAATGACTGGTTGCTGCATAATGCTTTAAAGGAGACACATTATGCCCCTTTTTACAATATGTAATATAAGTCTCTGGTCTCCCCAGAATGTGTCTGTGAATTTTATACCTGTTAAAAACATCTGCTTTGGTTCTGATTATCATGTTTATCACGCGGAAATCATGCGTTTTAATAAACCATATGAGTTTAAACTTCTGATATACGGTTTTCTGAGAGCACACATCCGAAGCACACAGACAGAATCTGTGTGGCAGCAGCAATATACATTAAATAAATTAATAAGTCCACTGCTCTCTTGTCTCTGAGGCTGGGACTGTAAACAGTGTTCTGTGCTCGTCTGTGCAGCCAATGACAGAACAGTTAGCATGTTTTGCTCAAACTTTCGCTATGGCATTAGAACTAGTACACCGTTGTCGCTTGTGAAAACACAATAACGGCGCCGTGGATGGAAACTTACAGATTAAGAGGCGGTAATATTATAATGAGATCCCTTTGCCACGTCACCAAGGGAGCGAAATCAGACACGATCGTTTTCTCAGACGCTTGCAGAAAAAGGCTTACCAAAACAAAGTTACTGGGTTAATCCAGTATACAGTATATATATTATAGTTTCCTTGGTTGGTAGATGCACCGGGGACCTGATTATAGCACTTAAAACCTGGAAAAGTCAGATTTTCATGATATGTCACCTTTAAATAATTGCTAGGGAGTTCTAAGTGTTGTTCTAGATGGTCTACAATGTCACTACGTCGAGTAGACATGATTTTGGAGAAGAAAGATTATTTTGCATTTTTTGTTTCATTTTGTGTAAAAGTGTTGTCTGGTCAAATAATTAGTCAATACATGAAAAGTGTCTGCCAAATGCATAAATGTAAATGTAAAATGTAAAAAGTCATTCAGGTATTCTATGCAAAAATGGCCTGTGTGTTTGTGAAGTGTATGTGAGAAAACGAGATGGTGAAAGGGGTGGTTTGGAGTTCAGTTTTGATCATTGGTCCGTGGTAATGCCTCTGGCTTTTTGACACTGCCAAGAGTTACAAACACGTTCCCCTCATGAAAGCCGACACTCCTGTGGACAGTTGGGAGAGCAACAGATAGAGGCCTGGACTCCATCACAGCTCCTGCTGGAAGGTGTGTGTAAGTCACGGCCGCCGGCAAGCGCTCGGCCAAACCAAACTCAGCCGAAATAAGCGAGCGGATTGTGAGGTGTGGATGAAATGCACATTTGTGGAATTTTTCGAGCTCATACGTTCCCATCTGCACAATGCCTCCTTTTCACACGTCTCCTTTCGGGCACCTGCACAAACTGTAGAGAGATCAGTCTCTCCCAGCCTGAGCTGACGGAGCAAAATAAACACACAGCTGCTGGTGAATGAACACGGGGCCAGTAATGGGTTTTAATTGATTTGTAAGGTGGCTGGTTTGCAGCGCTGTTGCATTATTGATCAGGCTGAGGCCCAGTCGCTGGTTCCACACCGGATCGTTTGAGCACGCTGATAAAAAAGGCTCAGGCATTGAACAGGAACTCGAGATTCAGTATTTTTCCACTGTCTTCAGTGAGCATATCTAAACAGCCTTGAAAATGCAGTTCTTTTGGAGACTGGCAGCTTTTATAGTATGGCTGAGAAACTATAGAGAAGAGTGAAGGGAAGAGGTATACTATGGTGTATATAAAGTGGAGAGACAATTTAAAAGCTTTTAAATCATTCTTTATCTGCTTGTTTTATAAATGCTTCATGTCTTTTGTGGTGCTTGCTAAGAGATTTTATTTTTTTTTTTTCAAAACTGATCCCTGCACTGTTTGTGGTATACAGACCTGAACACTTTCAGAAGTCCAAAAGCTGTCACTGGGACGGTGCCCTTTCAAAAGGCACTAATATGTACCATTTAGGTACTAAAATGTGCCTTTAAGATATACTCATATGCACAAATATGCATAAGACACTTCCTTCAAAAACATTTTAAAAATCTTACCGTACCCAAATTTGTTTTTACAAATAAAAATGTCCCTAGATGCAAATTTGCTCAAATGTAACTCAATTCTGGGAACAAATTTGTCCCCAAAGTATAAATAAACTCCCACAGACATGTATTGAACAAACTTTAATGCATAAATGGTCCTGATACTGTCAGCCTCTCTCTCTCTCTCTCACACACACACACACACACACACACACCAAATCATCTTGGAAGCATATGGAACATTCTGTGCTTTCGGATAACTTATTTTAAGAGTTGAGCAAGGTAAAAACGTGCTGTTGTTTGCGTGTGTGTGTGTAAACTAGAGTGGTGTGAATAATGAGAAGGCACATGTGTGTGTGTGTGTGTCAGAAACAGAGAGGGAAGGACTGCTTGACTGCTCTAATCCCTTCATTCCTTTTGTTTGCCACTGCAGATAGAGTTCAGATGTTTCTTCTCATTTGTCTTGGAGCTGAGCATAATCTGTCTGTCAGGCTTTATTCTGTCTCAGCTTGTCTCGCGATCACAGAACTGTGAGCTCCTCCCCTCTCAAATGCTTTCAGATCACCACAGCATGAAGTTAGTCTCTTACACAACCCTCATCCCTACTTAACTTGACCATCTCATCACCCTGCTATCAATCAACACACCTGTTTTCTTCTCTGACCAAAGAAAAGTTTTATTGCTCAGAGGTTGCTCTTTTATAGCTCTGGAGACTTAAGCTCTTAATTCTGTTTCAACTCAATATCAACTTTGTCTCAGATGTTTCTCCTACAATTGCCTTTTTTATATATAAAGAGGTATAAATCAATGTGAATAGCAGCTAAGATATTTGGGATGAATCTGATTTTGAACTTCATGTTGAAATATGACTTAGGATTGCAATTTTTTTTTTTTTAGCATTGATTACACAGGGTCTTTTCTCAGGAGACCCCAAAGTCTCCATTTGATCCCATTTAATATCATTGCTATCTGAGAGAAACAACTGACATACAAGATCCAATTTGTATTTTTGCTCATATCAAGATCTCAGAGCACAGTTTGAGATTTGTCGGAGTATGTTCCTCAGGAGATTTAAGTAAAGATCTCCATTTGATTTTGTTTTTAACTTATTGCTGTCTAGGAGAAACAATTGAGATAAGAGATATTATTTGTATTTTCCTTAAGCTTTTCTGTGAGAAAAGACCTCCTAGAGGAACATTTAATTGTTCAGATGTTGCTATTTCTTTACAAAGATGTTTCTCCTAAAGTCCTATTGAGAAATAATAACAGAGACATAAGACTATCTGATCATTTGAGCTCAGTAGATATCAAAGTCTGCAATTAAAAAATTGGATGAGAAATATGTGTATGTTCATAGATGGCAGACTTTGGTGTCTTGGCAAATCTGAGCACAGTTTCTCAGAGGACCAAGTTCTTACTGACGTGGTCTGGAACTTCATTAAAAATAATGTTCAATAATGTTGGAATAAGAAGGAAGGCAATGCAAAGACTGTTTTTCCACAACTTGGCACTGTACAGCAACTTATCTTTGGAGCCATCTTTATCTTCTGATTTCTATATAGTCCTGCGTTTGCCTCTCGTTATTTACACTACATGTGTCACACTCTCTCTGGGAGGAAACGAGGAACGATGAGACGCTGGAGTTAACACGAACAATAGTCTTTAATAATCCAATCAGTGGGGTAGAACAGGCAGGACACTCACATAATGCAGGCAAGGAAGACATTCAACAAGTAGAACCGACAAAGGAAGACTGGGGCTAATAAATACAGGGCAATCAGGGGAACACAGGTGCATGGAATCATAATCAAATTAACATAATTAACACGAGGAGAAACTGGGTCACGGGGAGCAAAACACACACAGACAGTCCAGAACCCTGACAGCATGAGCAAATCGGTGGGCGGGGCTAAACAGTCAGTGATGTAGAAGCAGGCGTTGATCTTCTGCAGCGGAGGCGATGTTTAACCACACTATTACGTCATAATTGGTTGCAGATTGGTTTCAATACAAGCTGTTTTTAGACCAGGGGTGCTCAAACTCGGTCCTGGAGGTCCTGCAGAGTTTAGCTCCAACCCCAATTAAACACACCTGAACCAGCTAATCAAGCTCTTAGCTCTTTACT
>NW_015549731.1:1150830-1158733 GCF_001515605.1 Sinocyclocheilus anshuiensis
TTGAGTTCTGAAACTTACAGGATGTTTTTATAGTACAATGACCTCCTATCTGTCAAAAGATAGTGATTTTTTTTATTTCTCAGTTCATAACCCATTTTAAGCTCATATGGAGATCTCAGAGTTTTGATTGCAGACTTTGATGGAATTGAGCACAGTTTGACAAGTGTGAGATTATTTGGTCGCCTTTTCTTCTTTCTTGATTTCTTTTGAATGTTATTGCTTTCTAGGAGAAACAATTGGGATAAGAGATTTTATGTGTTTTTCCTTAAGCTTTCCTTTTAGAAATGCATTTCCAGGGGAAAATTTGATTGATTGCTAGAGTTCATATTGAGACTTTTGATTGCAGGCTTTCTTGGCAAATCTGAGTAGAGAAACGTGACATTACTAGGTTGACAGGAGAAAAACCTGAGAAGAATTTGATCTCACTGCTGTCTTGAAGAAACAACTGGGACTAAAGAGCTGCTGATTTTTCGTGGGTGGGATTCGAGTCTCAATGTGCAGTCATTCTCTCCTAAGACACTTTCTACCTCACAGGCCTTTAGCTGTTTGCAGGAGCCATAGGAACTCTGAGAGCCATAAACCTCGACATTGATTAGATGAGTCTGTGCGGTGGAGGGGAGATTGTTTCCTGATGGGCGGCAGAATCAACCAGGAGGGGTCAGCAAACCAGGGACACAGCAGCATCCTGAGCTGCCCTTTGATGTTCCTGATGAATGCGGCTCAACAGGGAGTCTGAGAGAGAGAGAGACAGGCAGGGAGAGCTAAACCTGCTGGGGATCTCTAAAGGATTGATTCCCTGTCGCTGCTGCCTGGATGGTCGGAAAGAAAAAGGAAAAGCAATAGAGAAAAAGTGAGCTTAAAAGAACCAACAAAGGCCGGCCACTTAGCACAGTTCACTGCTGTGCTCTGGCTTCTAGAAAATTCGCTCTTTCTGTTGGTGTCACCAGGTGAACAGAGAGCATGCTGGGAGCCGCGAACATGTAAAGGAGTCTTTCAACACCGCACAATTACAAAGAGAGGATTTGTATTGAGTAAATGGTGGTGGTCTGTATTTGTTTTTCTGAAAGATATCACTTATCTATCTGTGTTTAGTGGTGAATGCCGAGTGGAGGTTGGCATACTTGAGCAGAGGTCATGTTCGCTGGACTCAGGTTCATCTCGAAGAAGTGATGTGAGGGTAAAAAAGCCTTCCTTTATTGACTCAACATTCATAAAACAGTTAGTTTAAGTACAGAACTCCCATCCCCTGTAAATAATCCTCAGACAAATGTAGTTTTAATATCGCAGTCCATTACTGACACTTATTTATACGCTGGTAATTATAATAACCTCTTTTTCAGTGGCTCTCTTTCTCTGTCTGACTCTCCTTGTGCTTGTCTCCATCTGTTGGTCACTTTTTTCATCCCTTCAGCTGAAATGTAAATTCACCAGATGAACTGAACTCATTCTCTGACACAACTGCAAAGTTCTTCCCTTTTTGTAAAACAAGGTAAAAGTTGAAAGTTACTCATACTGTTCCAAATAAAGATTTTATTGTCTTGTATTGTATTGTTTTTATTTGTTTATTTATTTTCATTTAATTATTTATTTTCATTCAATTAGTTATTTTGCACAATATCCTTGCTGCTGTTTTTTTTTTTTTCTTCTTCTGTACAATGAAAGTGAACTTGGATGGGGGCTGGCTTTGACTTGCTTAGTTGGGGTTTAAAATACACTAAAATATTCAGTAATGTTATTGATTTGACACTATCAGATGAGAACAAAACGTAAACTGTATTGAGCTGAACTGTTGTCCTAAGTAGTTCCGCTTTATAGCTCAATCGAATTTGTTTCGTAATTGATTAATTTTGCAGTCTTGACACTGTTATTGAACTGCATTGAATCAACATCGAACTGATTCAGGCTGAATAACGACACTATTTTCTCCTGCTTATTGAACTTGTTTCATAAATGATGATCTGCACACAATTATTGAACTGAACTGAATCAACACTGAACTGACTGGAGCTGAATAATGACACTATTGTCTTGTTAGAGCTGATTTACAGCAGAATTTGGATTTATCTCATATTTGATGAAGTTTGGATCGTTGAAAAAAAATACAATTCTGTCATCATTTATTCAAACTCATGTCATAGTAAACCTGTCTTGGGATATTAGAAAACATATCTAATGTTTTAAACATTAGATAGTTGAACACATCTTATGAATCAGATGAACACGTCTGATGTTTAGAAAATAAGTAAGAATTAAGATCCATGAGTTAGCCAGCAATTCGTCAAAACATAAAAATAGTTACGAGATTGTGTTGGTGGAACACAAAAGAAGATATTTTGAGAATTTTTCAGAAGATATGTTTTTTTTTTTCCCGATACAATCTAAGTCAGTGGGCTCCATTGTTGTTTGGACACCAGCATTCTCCAAAATATCTTATTTTGTGTTGCAAAAAAAAAAAAAAAGAAAGAAAGAAAGTCAGAGATTTGCAATGACACAATTTTAGGATGGACTATCCTTTTAGGTTGTGTGCCCTATATTCCAAATCTTATGAAGACATATTTAGCTTTTGAATGATTATTTGCTGAGGGGAAAAACACCTTTGCTGGAGCTCTCAAATCTCTTTTGCATGCAATGTATTGAAAAACGAAACAATGCCCCATCGTTGATGTCAATAACTTCATCAGCTGGTAACACTTTAGAATACTGTTCTGTCATTAATGAATAACTACTATAGGAACACATGAGTAACACAATATTAGCACTCTAGTAACTACTGTTAACTAACAAGGAACTATATGAATTAAGAAGTAATAGTGCTTAGTCGAATGTGGTAGCTAATCAGTAACTACTATTTTTTTTTTCATATCTCCCAGAGAACTATAACTACTATAGTATTCTAAAGTGCTACCCAGCAGCTTCTTGCATGTCTTGTGCCATAACTGCTGTTGCATTTAATTTTCAAGCCTCCTGCTAAGCAGTCTTCAGTTCCAAATATTTTGCAGGTGAAAACATGTAGTTTATATATTGCAGTGACATGTAAAGCTGAGCAACTTTTGATGGAGCAAAACATGAAAAATCCCTTCAGAAGGAGAAACCAGGATCAAGGCCGGTGTTATTACATGCAGGTCATGGCGCTCCATAAAAAGAATGGAATCTGCCATTCTCACTAACATAGAGAGAGGTAGTGAAAGATTTAAGTCAGAGAGAGATCTTATGCTCTAATAACTGAGGCACATCAGGCACAACGTTGAAGGCCAAGCATGTTGATTGAGGTGGACAGGTAGTTTCAAGCCCTCTGATAAGAAACAGTGTTCATGGCAGGTAAAAATAGCATGTCTGTGCGTGTGTGTGTGTGTGTGTGTGTGTGAGTGAGAGAGAGAGAGAGAGAGAGAGAGATTCTACGAGTATATATGGCTCTGACACCTAGTGAACTGCCAAACTATACAGCATTTGAAGGCATTTAAGGCCTTTCAGGGAACGTACATGATATGATTGAATAAAAAAGGACAATTTTTTTTTATTTTTTGCGTTTTTGAAAAGTTTTGCGTATAGACAAAGTATTTCCAAATTCTACGCCACCAATGCATGCATCCTTCATGAAGCTTGCAAGCCTATGCAATGCAACAAGATCCGGAAAAAAAGTCAAAATGAATTAGAAATCGACCATACTACCAATCAAAAATGAGGTGTTTGTAAGTTTTTAATGCATTTGAAAGAAGTCTCACCAAGGCTGCATTTATTTGATCAAAAATACAGTAAAAACATTAAAATTTGTGGGTTACACTTTACTTGAAGGGGTGTGCATAATACCAAATTGTGAAATATTATTACTATTTAAAATAACTATTTTCTATTTTAAATATATTTAAATGTAAATTCTTTCACATGAGGAGCGTTAAGTTGCTGCATACCTGTACGTACTATTCCAAATCACTTATGTGGTTCCATTTTATCAAGGATGCTCCCTTAGAAGGCAGCTTCCTATGTAGGCATCAGACAACGAGGCCTGCCACTAGGTTTTAAAACAGACTCTTTGTGTTTGAGCTCAGTTTGATTTTCTGTTGAACTAGAATATTCTTCAGCAGAAGATCGTTGGATTTTCAATCCTCATGAGAAATAGTCTGTAAAGTGTTATTTCTACAGCAAAGTGGCTAAAATGTGCTAGAATAAGTGATTGTCAAACCAAACATCCACCCCATCATTCACAACTCATTCACCTTCTCTGAGCTGTGAAATGTATCTTCAACATGAAAGGACAACAATATTTTTCTTTTTCAACCTGTAAAAGCCATAGCCCTCTTGTTCCCCCGGCTCTCCCTCTCCGTTGTGCTCTAAGGAGCTTTTCCGTCTCAATGGTTTGTGTTTTACTTTTAATAAAACGCAGTCAGCAGACAGCTTGACTGCCAACTTCAATGCATCTCTCAACAGGCTCTGGGACTCCTGATTGGCTCTTGGTAGTTTCCATGGATACGGGTTTTGGTGCACCTTCCTGGAAAAATGTAAACAGTGAGTAGACACAGGAGAATTGACAGAAATTGTTTTCTAATCCTGTCCTTCATTTTAACGGTGGCGTTATAGAGAGAGAGAATCTGTGAAAATAGGTTAACACACTCTTTTCATGCTGCTTCAGCTCTTTTTTCCCATTATTTAGTCATTTTGAAATCAAAAACCTGAAATGAACATGTTCATGAGCTGAAATAAAGGCATTTTTGTAAGGATCACAAACATCAGTACCTGGGATTTTTATCCCTTTACTTTTGGGAAAATCATGATTGTTTCTCAGTTGGGCTATATCCTATGGAAGCCCATTTCTGACAAAAAAATAAACAAACAAACAAACAAATAAATAAATAAATGTAATTGCGTCAAAACAGAACAAAAAAAAAAAAGAATGGGAAGATGAAAATTAATCACATTTTGTTTGTTTGTTTTTGTTTTGTTTTTTTTTGTCAGAAAAGAAAGACAAAAAATAAAACAAAACGGAAACAAAAAAAAAATAATTGCAAGATGAAAACTAATCAAATGTATAATTCTGAGATTATTTCTCTCAGAATTACGAGAAAAAAGTCAGAAAAGAAAGACAAAAAATAAAACAAAACGGAAACAAAAAAAAAAAAATTGCAAGATGAAAACTAATCAAATGTATAATTCTGAGATTATTTCTCTCAGAATTACGAGAAAAAAATACCACGGCCTCCAAACAAAACCCAAAGCCACATGATATGATAAAAAGATGATTTTTTTCCCCCCCCTTGATAGATTCCGACAGGAAAACTCAGTTCTGATTGGTCAAATCATCAGCTTTATTTTATTGTGTTTTGACAGAGTCATTCAAAAGAACAGTAACACTTCCTGTTCCTTAGAGGATTATATCTAGATCTTGTGATGTGCTACGTACATTTCAGATGTATATTAATTCAGCCATGAGATCCCCTGCTAAAGCTAATTATTTTGTTTTCTGTTTATGCTATTGTTAATGTTATCGTGAAATCTGTAGCCTGGAAACCCATTTTTGGGAATTCAGATTAGCATCCGGGAGATGTTGAGCATTTCCATGTGACACAGATTAAAGGTCAGTGATGCGTGAAGGGCGAGGAGAGGAGAGTGGACACAGAATGAGATGTTTTTAGCTGGAAAGGAAGGACAGGAGGCTCTCTCTTATTACTGTCATTAGGACGAGCTGCGTCATCTTAAGTGGTCCGCTGAGCTCCTGTTGAGTGAGGGAGACTCATTTATAACTCATTATGATAAACTGCTAAAAAATATCTGAGCTGGGAGCTCAGCTCTTTCTCATACTCTCATTCTCTCTCTTAATACTTTTGTAATATGAATGAGTGTGACTAGCTCTTGAATAGACAGCACAGAAATATGTCACAATTTGTCTACCTAAAAGTGTGTAAAGTATCCCTAAACAGTATTTGCACACCTAAATGTCTGAATGTCAATGTCACGCTGCACTACTGTGAGGAGACGAAGGAGTACGGAGACGTAGGAGCATTCATAATTAACAGTCTTTTATTATAGCCAAACAGGAGGAAACACAGGGGAGCCAGGAGACACACACGTAGCACGAGGAATGGACGTTTAACACCAAACCCTGGACACAGGAAAACACTGGGCTTAAATAACTGGAAACAAATGAGGGAATTGACGAGAAACACCTGAAATCAATGAACACAATCAAACACGGGAGAAACTGGGTCATGTGGAGCACATGGGGAGCAAAACACAAGGCAGGAACACAGGGGCAGTGCAAGGGCATGACAAACTGCAGTTTTATTTATTTATTTTTTTTTTTTTTAGTTTTAAGATCTGAAGTACACTATAAGTGTGTATTCACTACAATTAAGCACACTTCTTTTTCACGAGGGTGATTTTGGCCTTAAATCCTCAAATAGTCATTTACTCACTCTCATATCTTTCCAAATAGGATCATACATTTTTTTGAAAGCTTTGACATTTAAAAAATAAAAACCAGTCTTATTTTATATAATTAAAGTAGTATTAATTTTTCGAATTTTAAATTTTTATATTTTACTTTATTTTTTAAGTTAGGTAAAGTTTAATAATTTTGTGTTTTTTGACATTTTTAACCAGTTTTATCTGTATTTCTTTATTTTAATGTTTATTTTCATTTTAATGTTTATTTCACTTTTAGCGTTAGTAATTTTAGTACATGAAGTTAAACTAAAAGAAACTGAAATGGAAACTAGCTGAAATGAAATGAGTTTTTCATTTTTATTTTTAGTTAACTTTTTTTATTTAGTTTTAATACTATACCTGTAATTACCCTGATACACACTGATTAAATCCACCAGAAATAATGTACTTTGGCATCCAATTTTCTATTCTATTCAGTAGGTGATTTATATATATTTCTGATCTATGCACTTGGATATAAGATATTTAACTTTGTAGATCAGAATAAATTCTAATTATCAACAAAGCTGTGGAATAAATGCGTGGTTTATGGAAAACTGTAATAAAGCATTATCACTCTCTGTATTTTTAACAAACCCTCCAGCCCGTTATAAGGTCCAGTCTGCTGCAAGTATTATTATTTTTTTTTTTTCTGGTGAACTCTAAATTTATAATAAGTTACAGTCAATAACACAGCAGCAGGTCCTGTGGAAAAATCTGACTCCAAAACCGTAAAAGGTGAAAGTAAAACAGCCACAGGACAGGGACATTTCCACATACTTTCCTTCCTGACCTTTCAAGAGCTGGAGGCTGCTTCTATTCTTGCCCTAATACATAATCAGGTGAACAATCTTATGTTTTTTTTTTTCCTTTTTCCTTCTTCTTCTTCTTTTTAAAGAAACAGAATCTCTGAGCTACATACTGGAATCTAATGTGCTCGATAGCACTTCCATTTTTTATTTTTTTTTGGGGTGGGTGCGGCTGGAAATCTTGTCTTATTGGGCGCACTAGACACAATTATTGTGCAAAGGGACAGTTTGGTAGTACAGTTTTTGTTTATTATGAAAGGGAAGCTGGGTTTAATGTCAAACAGTAAGCAAGTTTTAGTCCAATGTGATAACAATAACGTCTCGGTTACTTGTGTAACCCTCGTTCCCTGAAGGAGGGAACGGAGACGTTACGTCAGTCGTGACTGACGAATTGGGATCTCGCCCGAGAGCCCAATCACCTTCGAGTGTTAACTAAACAAGCCAATGACAGTTGGCGTGCGTGTTTTGCCACGCGCACCCCGCCCCGCAGCGCGGGTATAAAAGGAGAGCGCGTGCAAACGCACATCAGTTTTTCGCTGAGGAGCCGAGACGACGTGCCTCAGCCGTACAGCGTTGGTACAGCAACTGTGGCGATGGGACGTAATGTCTCCGTTCCCTCCTTCAGGGAACGAGGGTTACACAAGTAACCGAGACGTTCCCTTTCAGTCAGTCACGTT
>NW_015549731.1:1158875-1159181 GCF_001515605.1 Sinocyclocheilus anshuiensis
CCTCTGCACCGGGGAGAGTTTGCTCTTTTCCCAGTTGACCCGAAGCCCCAACCGGCTGAGGTCACTGAGCACCGTGTCCCTGTGTTCGCACAACTGCTCTCTGGACTGGGCCAGTATGAGCCAGTCGTCGAGGTAGTTGAGAATGCTGACGTACCCGCAGTGGGGCAGCAAAGTGGAACACAGGGACCCAAACCGGGAGGCCGTGCATCCCAGGGAGGTGTCTGAGTGCGCTGCGCGCCACTTACCTGGCTCCACGGCTGGGCAGGGGGCTCGTGAGGAGGCATAGCGTCCTTGAACCGGACCCTG
>NW_015549731.1:1159838-1162781 GCF_001515605.1 Sinocyclocheilus anshuiensis
GGCTTGTTTAGTTAACACTCGAAGGTGATTGGGCTCTCGGGCGAGATCCCAATTCGTCAGTCACGACTGACGTAACGTCGAACGTGACTGACTGAAAGGGAACTAGCAATTTCAGGACAAAGAAAATCCTCTCAAAATCAAAATGACAGGAACACAACATGAGAGTAAAGCATTGTGAATTATACTGGTATATTCCTCTATAATTTCATTCATAACCACAGTATATGTGCCATTCTCCCAGGCGATATGTGTGGTTTTTCTCAGGTCTGAGTATTTGTTTCAGTCGGCTTCTCCGCCACACTCTTTTGGTTCTGTGAACCCTACGATGAAACGACTCCAAATCACCCTGACAGAAAAAATCAATTATGATGAATTGCTTGTAAATGTGCAAATATTAATTTGCATATAAATTTGACAGAAACTTAATGCTACATGCAAGTACAAAATGCTAGTGTGTGTGTGTGTGTGTGTGTGTGTGTTTGTGTGTTTCATCAGCTATCTGTCTTGATAAATAAAGCTTGTGAGTAAACAAAGCCACAGTTCGGTGGCAGAAGTGATTAATTAGAGAGCAAACATGCATGTGTGGTTTTCATTGTGTGACACAAGTCATGAGTGAAAACATTGACTCTAGCGGATCTCACAAACTATTAGAGCTGAGAACGCTGGTTATATGAACAGAGATTACGATTATAAAACCACCCAAATGCTAAAATATTGCCAGGATTTGACAATAATAAAAGTATTTCATAAAATAAAATATTTTTACTCAATTTATGTTTCTGGTGGAGTAATGACGTTAGCAATACACAAACAGATAAAATGTGCACAAGATGAATTAGATAAAAGTATGTGCACAATAAATAAATGTACACTAAACAACACAGGGGAAAAGCATACTACGATGTTCAGAAGAACTCATATTACAGTTTTTCTCAATTGCTTTGGCACATTTTTCGAAACAATATAGAAAATAGTTTTTTAAAGTAGTAATGATATTTCACTTTTTTAACAAATAAATGCAGCCTTTGTGAGCATATATGAGACTTTTTTTTTAAATGTAAAAATCTTACAGACCCCAAACTTACAATTACAAACAATAGTGTGTACCATTTTTTACCATGTGATACCATGGCAATACAATATATATATATATATATATATATATATATATATATATAATTTTATTTTTCTTTTTGAACTTGTTTGTGTAAGACACTGAGGATTTATTGTCTAGCATTCAAACTAATTTGTTTATAGACTTGTACTTTAAGACAGCAGTGAACACATATGTTAGCAAATCTAATGTTCCATAGTATGCTAATACTAATATGCTAATATTCCGTAGTATGCTAATGTGTGTGTGTGTGTGTATATATATATATATGTGTGTGTGTGTGTGTGTGTGTGTGTGTGTGTAAAGAAAAAAAAAACTTTCATGTCATAAACATCGGTTGCTCTTATGGGAAACAAGACACATAATTAACTGAAACTGCAAGAAATAGTCAATACATAATTTTCCATGTACAAAAAAAGCAGAGAGGACTGTATGATGTTTGAGATAACTGTCACGTGGTTTAATAAGTTCTGGGTTCGGATGGGTCAGGTTTTTTTAAAAGCATCCTGCCCCCTGGGCTTTAGAGCACACAGTGAGCCAATGGTGCTCAATCTGTGACTGCGTGTATCAGAGTTATGTACCAGAAGCCAAAGAACAGATGTTGGACAACGCTTCCCAAGCAATGGCAAAAAAACAGAATCACACTTGTGCCATCTGGAAGGGTTTTTTTGAAGGGCAAAGACATTACCAGTACAAGCGGTACAAATGGGTTCGCTTAAAACTTTGACTCACATCATGAGTATGGTCAGACCATACTTGTGTTTGTTTGTTAGTGTAAATAATACAGTATAAACTCAACCATGTGTTGTTTATTAAGCCAACATAATTTTACTGGAAATGTGATCAAAAATAAACATGCCATTTTTCTTTTTGAACTTGTTTGTGTAAGACACTGAGGATTTATTGTCTAGCATTCAAACTAATTTGTTTATAGACTTGTACTTTAAGACAGCAGTGAACACATATGTTAGCAAATCTAATGTTCCATAGTATGCTAATACTAATATGCTAATATTCCGTAGTATGCTAATGTGTGTGTGTGTGTGTATATATATATATATGTGTGTGTGTGTGTGTGTGTGTGTGTGTTTGTTTGTGTGTGGGAGGTTGTGTGTATTATATTATTATATAAATTGTATAAATATACTATTATATAAACTGACACAACACATTTTTATACTGCTTTAGTTTTAACATATAAAAACAAAAACGCATTGTGCTTAATGGTCATGAAAATCGGTTTCATTTACTTTATGTCAAATAAAGGCCTATGTGTTTGTTTACTTTGTGTTTTGGGGTGTGATGTGACCAGGGGTGTATTCCAGAAAGCAGGTTATGTGACATACCCGGGTATGTTTGAGGATAAGCGAGCGGATAACCTTAGCTTTCGGTTCCAAAATCGGAGGTTACTTTCAGGGTATGTAAGTAACCATAGTAAACAGAGTGAATGATTCCAGGGTTCTTATCGGAGTTCTGAGGGTGAGGGTCTGATGCCCTCTGATGTTTCGTGGGAAATCGTGGAACAGCTTCCAAGGAGTTGTTGGGGGACCGCGGGAGAACCAGAAGGTAAGTCTTTCTAGGAGAATATCGTATAGAGAGTCCAGAACAGTCCATAGGAGTGAACGGTAGACCGGACAGTGAGTGACAACCTGCGCTCGCTAAAGGCAGTGCATATACTGGGCAAATTGAACCGGGGAGTGGACATGTTATCAAGGAGCAATGTCCCCTCAGGAGAGTAGACGCTCCATCCGCAAACGGTTCAGAAAATCTGGGAGATCTTCGGCGAGGCCGAGGTAGACCTCTTCGCCTCAGAAGACAACTCTCACTGC
>NW_015549731.1:1162858-1163158 GCF_001515605.1 Sinocyclocheilus anshuiensis
TGAGAGCTCCATCTACGAGACGCCTCTATGCCTTAAAGTGGTCTTTTTTCTCCGCCTGGTGTTTAAACCGCGGCAAAGACCCTCTCACTTCCGAATTAGCAGAGGTGCTGTCTTTTCTACAAGAGCTGCTGGATAAGGGTCGCTCCCCATCCACACTCAAAGTCTATGTGGCGGCTATAGCGGCCTCTCATGTCACTATTGATGGCCAATCAGTGGGCAGAAATGGCGCGGTCATCCGCTTCCTGAAGGGTGCAAGGAGGCTGAATCCGCCTCGTCCCCCTACCGTCCCTTCATGGGACC
>NW_015549731.1:1163374-1170314 GCF_001515605.1 Sinocyclocheilus anshuiensis
GGTTCGGTAACCGCACCAAGGGGTTTCCGGTTACGAAGCAAAGACTCTCTAGATGGATAGTAGATGCCATCTCGCTAGCACACTCTTCCTTGGGCCTCCAATGCCCCATTGTAGTACGAGCCCACTCGACTAGAGGCATCGCCTTGTCGTGGGCATGGTCCAGTGGTGTGTCAATTGCGGATATTTGTGAGGCGGCCGGCTGGGCCTCGCCGTCCACATTTGCGAGGTTTTAGCTGCCGCGCCATTGGTTCGTTTTTAAAGCCCTGCACGAACCAATGGCCGTGCAGTTTCACTGCGTGAATGAAATAGGCTTCAGTTCAGGAGAAAAAAGGCTTTTTCCCATATGCGTCAGTACTCGTTCCCGTATCTCAGGGAAGCATCACTTCCCTGATACGCATTACTATCGTAACCGAGTACGTTCAATCCACTCTGAGTAGGTTGACTCTGAGTTTAGCACGTGCACCATGACTATGAAAAGCCATGCTCAATGGAGTTCCGAAATTACGATTCACCATGGCAACCGCTCCCGCCAAAAAGACTTCCGCATACTAAGGAATACATAACTTTAATTCTAAATCAATGTTATCAAAGGTGAAAACTGGCAGAATTTACTGAACTAATATTCATTTTCATGGTATCCCACGGGCAAAAAAAAAAGAAAAGAAAAGAAAAAAAATGTGGCAGCGGAAAAAATTAAACATAAAAACATTCAATCAGGTAAAGCTTCAAGCGTAAAATGGGTGTGCAGGCTAACGTTACATGACTTTACAAATATCTGACATTCAATAAATATCTTTCAGTGTATATCTATTTCAATGTGCAGCAGCTTTTTCCACATAGTCTAATGCTTTTTCACATAAATAAATGTTCTCTAATCCAACATACTACATTTCTTAATTAGGGCAATGAAAAACATTTGACTTCTATTCAGAAGCCAACAGCAAGAAGGCAGAGACTCGTAAAATGCACCAGCACCAGCACCACTGACAGAGGAAGAGGAGATGGCCACAATACCAATATTAAAATCCAACAGGGAAAATAATAATTTGTTGCTTTTGTATTTGTAGAACATAAATTTTATGTTGTGAATTGTGAATAATTTGTGTTTATTTAACAACTGTTGTGGCGATTACTGCATAGATATCTTGCAGTACCCTTCCATCTGGCATCCTTCCATTCCATACAGTAATTCAGCTGCATTTTCGGAAGGTGCGATGGTGAGAATATGTGTGTAATCAATGCATCCAACCACACTGGAAATCCTAAAGGAAATTCAAATTATTAGGTTCCCTTTCAGTCAGTCACTCTCGCTTAGAGAGACCAATCTACTTCGAGTGTAAACTAAATGAGCCAATGCACACTGGCATGTGATTATTGCATCCAGCTGCCGCTGATCACAGGGCGTTTCTGGATGCGGTCGTTACCTGGCGCTGGGTGATGGTCACGATTGCTGCCTCACGGACCTGGGCATTTAGCACGCTGAGGTGGCGTTTGTGGATGAGTCATGTTCTCATTGTGGGAAGATGATCATCTCGGAGTCGCGGGCCAAGCTCTGTTTCCTCAAAGGGGCGGAGCTCCATTGCCTCTGCCTCGATCTAATTCTCATCATGGCGACAGTCAGGCGGGGGCTACTTCAGGCAGTAGCAAGGGCAGTCTGAGGGTAACAGTGATGGCAAACCCTCCAGGGAACCAACCCTCGGGGGACCATCGCTCCTCTTGCACTCCGCAACCAGTTGAGCTGCCAATGGAACGTGCTGGGCCCTCTACAAGGAGCGTACCAGCAGTATCCGTTGGCGCTCCTCCCGACGACCGGATGTTGATAGCAGCATCGGAGGGTAAGCCAGAGCTTTCTGGAGAGGAAAATTCGGCTGCGCTGCTGTCCTCCAGGACTGTAGCAATGCCTAAATTGGATCCGGAAATAACGGCTATGCTTTCCCGGGCCGCCGTGAGGGTAGGGCTAGAGTGGAGACCTCCACCGTGTCCCGAGCCCTCAAGTTTGGACGATTGGTTCTTGGGGTGGTCCACGCTGGTTCTCAGCTCCCCGACCCGGTGCCATTCTTCCCGGAGGTGCATGAGGGGCTTACCAGGTTGTGGATGGCAACTTTTTCTGCCGGAAACCGACCTGCTAACCCCTCCTCCCTCACCACTCTCGACGGTGGTGCAGCTAGGGAGTATACGGGGTTCCCCCGGTGGAGCGGTTGGTTGCGATGCAGTTGTGTGCTGATACCGCCTCCACCCGGCAGGGCAAACCGTGCCTTCCCTCCCGGGTCTGTAGGTACTCGTCTGGTCTGTCCGGCGATGGATATATGACCTGTGGAGAAGCTGCCTCCGCCTTACACGCTACGGCGTTACTGCAGGTTCTTCAGGCTAAAGCACTGAGGGACCTGCACGAGGGTGGTCACGATCCGTAAGTTCTAAAAAAGCTCCGAACCGCAACTGATCTCGCACTCCGAGCGACAAAGGTCACCGCGAGTTCACTGGGTTGTGCAATGTCCACACTTGTGGTCCAGGAGCGTCACCTCTGGTTGTGTCTGGTCGACATGAGGGACGCCGACAAAGTTCGGTTCCTCAAGGTCCCTGAGTCCCAGACTGGCTTTTTCGTCGACGCAGTCAAGAACATTGCCCAGCAGTTCTCGGCTGCACAGGGGCAGACTGAGGCGGTCCGACGTTCTGCCCAGGCGGGCGGCTGCTGCCTCCACCCGTCCGCAGTGCCCCAGCCTGCTCGTTGCTGAGGGCGGCCCCCTGAGTCCACCCCCGCTCCTGTGCCGCATCCGCAGCAGCCTCAAGCAAGCGGCACAGTGGAGCTGGGCGTAGGCAGGCCGCTCCGCCCGTCCAGGCCCCCGTCAACCTGGCGTGGAGGCTGCTGCGTGGAGGGCATGGAGAGTCACGGACGAACCAACACCGGACCACACTCATCCTCCTCTCTTCTCAGCAGGCAGTAGCGGGCGGTTCAAGAGCGTCGTCAAAGGCCCTGCTCACGCACCCTCTGCCAAACCGTGGAACCTGGTAAGTGTTGCACTGCACACTCAGACCCCTCTTCAGGTCCCTGCGTTCCACCTCGCTGCCCCACCGCGGGTACGTCGGTGGTCCCGCTGGTCCAGCTTGTGTGGTGTCTGGGTACCTGGCTACCCATACCGTCTCGCTGGTTCCTATAAGACTCGGCTATGCGATTCAGTTCGCCCGGCATCCCCCCAAGTTCAGCGGCATCAGCTTCACATCAGGCTGATGCTCCTGTCTTGTGTGCGGAGATTCGCAGTCCTACTGGCGAATGATGCGAAAGAGCCGGTCCCTCTAGCCGATATGGAGATGGGGTTTTACAGCCCCTACTCTATTGTACCCAAGAAAGGCGGTGGGTTACGACCGATCTTGGACCTGCGTGTCTTGAACCGGGCCCTTCGCCGGTTACCATTCAAGATGTTGACGCAGGAACGCATTCTCTGGTGCATTCGTCCCCGAGATTGGTTTGCAGCGATCGACCTGAAGGATGCGTACTTTCATGTGTCAATCCTTCCGCACCACAGACCATTGCTGCGGTTCGCGTCAGAAGGACGAGCATATCAGTACGAGGTCCTGCCCTCCGGGCTGTACCTGTCGCCCTGTGTCTTCACGTAAGTTGCGGAGGCAGCCCTTGTTTCCCTGAGAGAACAGGGCATTTGCATTCTCAGCTACCTCGACGACTGGCTCGTACTAGCTCAGTCTCAGGAGCTAGTCAACTTCAACTTTGGGCCTTCAGGTCAACTGGGAAAAGAGCAAACTCTCCTTGGAGAGGATCTCTTTTCTCGGTATGGAGTTGGATTCGGTCGAGCATGCCTCATGCGAGTACGTGCTCAGTCGGTGTTGAACTGCCTGAATATGTTCAAGGGCCGGACGGCGGTCTCACTGAAACAGTTTCAGAGGCTCCTGGGACATATGGCAGCTGCAGTGGCAGTCACGCAGCTGGGGCTGCTTCATATGAGACCGCTTTAACACTGGCTTCATGGCCGAGTCCTGAGGTGGTTGTGGCTACGCGGCACTCACCAGGTCCGAGTCACACCGGCCTGCCGCCAAACCTTCACCCCGTGGTCAGACCTTGCGTTTCTCCGGGCAGGAGTGCCCCTGGAAAAGGTCTCCAGGCATGCTGTAGTTCACTCGGATGCCTCTACCACCGGCTGGGGGGGCCACGTTCGACGGGCTTGCAGTGTCGGGGGTTTGGACGGGCCCCCAACTGCACTGGCACACCAATTTACGTTTTCCCAGTGTTAGCCAGTTTTACTGAGTGGGTAGTGCCATATCAGCAGTAACTGGTCTTCTTGTGGTAAGCCCCGACCTGCGCCAAAAAAAAGGGGTGCAGGAGGCTTCCACAGGACACTGGAAGGGGCAGTACCTGTGGCCCTTTGGTAGGGATCCCAATTCGTCGGTCATCCGACGTGATGTCGAGAGCGACCGACTGAAAGGGAATGTCTCGGTTACGTATTGTAACCCTCGTTCCCTGAAGGAGGGAACGGAGATGTCACGTCCCGTCGCCACAGCTTCTGTACCACCACTGAGCAGCCGGGTCACCGGCTTGGCTCCTCAGCGAAAACCTGAATATGCGCTGCACCGGCTGCCTACTTATACTCCCGCTGTCTCGTTTAGTATACACTCAAAGTAGATTGGTCTCTCTAAGCGAGATCCCAATTCGTCGGTCATCCGACGTGACGTCTCCGTTGCCTCCTTCGGGGAACGAGGCTTACAATATGTAACCAAGATGTTACTTAGAGGTCGCAAGAAGATGTTGTCAAGTGAATGCCATTTAAAAATGGTACCGTTCAAATAAATATGCATGTGGATATGGCAAAATAAATAAATTAGATCAAATTAAATTAAATCCTCTCTGTAAATGTAACTCCCCGCGAATTAATGCAGCCTCCTCATCTACAGGATCCCTTATAAAAAAGACATGCCATTGTTGTCACATTTACCGTGTCTGCATTTTGAAAATGAAAGTGGTCTGGTGAGAAAAATAATCTTGTTTACATTTTCATTAAGATTATTTTTCTTACCCCGGTGGCAATTAATTTTACTTGTTTACTCCAAGAAACAAGACTAAATATCGTATATATTTTTCGTATTTAGAAAATGCATCATGATTTAAAATATTTTAGATATTTGTACTTGAAATAAGGCAAAAATCCCAGCAATAAAAGCTATTTTTGAAGCGTGAATGAATGAGTGAGGTATTTAAACTTTACTTACGCTTTAAAAAGGGGGAGGAGACCGAAAGAAACTCTGGGTTTACTGAAGAAAACCTTCTCCCGACCAGGGGTGCGTTTTGCCAAAAGCAATTATGGTCGCAAGTTCCGTTGTTACCAATAGAGTTCAATGGAACGAACCACCACAGTTAGCAAACGATGCTTTTGGGAAACGCACCCCAGGTTAGGTTCACAGAGTAAGTTACTATGGTAACTTACCGAGAGGTTTAGTTTTGTCTTTTACTGGAACCGAAAACCCTGAGTTCCCTTTTCTGGGGTTAACAAACTCTGAGTTTCCAACAAAACCCTCTTTCTGGAATACACCCCTGGACATGTTTCTATGACATTCACTCTTCCTATAAAACTGACATTGTCTATATAGATATTTAACTTTAGATAGCATGCAATTTAACTTTAGATAGCATGCACTCTCTCACTCTCTTTCTGTATCTTCTTTCAGTGTCTGAACTCTTTGCACTCTTCTCTTCAGTCTGGTCTAATGTGTTGGAAAAATGTGTCCCTCTTGCTCGGTGTGTCTCTGTTGACCTGCTGGTGACTAATAGCATGTCAAGCCTTGCTCCAGCAGAACAAAGGCTTGCCGTATCGCTCTTGAGGCCCACGGTGCCTGCACTTGTTGGGTTACAGCATTTCAAAAGGGTTCTGTGTAGTTGTGCAGGGCTGCTCTGAATTTTGTCTCGGCTGTATATCACACACTCATATGAAAGGACTGTCAGAGAGCCCACCGCTTGTGAAATAAACACCTCTTGACACTGGCTTCCCCAAACATCAATCAACACAATGCTGCTCAACACGCAAGCATGCATTCCAGCACAGGAAGCGGAACATGCTGTGCATTAAGTGTCGCTGTAATTATAATGCTGTGTTTGAGAGATTAACTCCTGTTAATTAGCGAAGGACCTGAGCCAGCTTATTTTTTTGCTTGCATTCACTGTGCCGTGATACTCCTCCATAAGGAGTCATACATCAAGCTACAGATATGTTAATAGCAGTGAAGCTTTTCCACACCGCCAAGGTGCCGTCTGTGTTATTGCTGTATCACACAAAGACTGAAATAAAAAGTGCTTCATTAGGGCCATTGGGTGGGAAAGAATATCACTGCATATGGTCTCATTTATGTCAGCTTAGTTGGACTGTGCAGTATGCAACAGCAGCTTTTTGTGGAAGATTTATGATTATTGTAGCTCAATAGAGGCCTGTAAGAGACCAGAAAATTGATAAAGACTCCAGCCGGTCACCAAAAGCATAGATAAGCTTAGAAAACGTTCTACTTTTTCTACCGCTCTCTCTCCGACTCAAATGCACATACACATACAGTACAAACACACACTCGCACACACGGAAACATACACACGCGCACAGAAACGTGTTGTCAGCACTGCTCTGACAATTTTATCAGTAAAATAGCTTAACTTCAAAGCTACATGTTATTTCTCACAAGCGAGGTAATACAGCACTGTTCTTGACACAGATTAATTTACATTTTCGCTATTAGTAGAGAAGCTACTGCCGGACACTGTTGAGAGATGCACAGACTTAGGTAATTCTCACCCGCTTAATCCCTCTCTCTCTATGTCTAATAACTTAATTATTTACTACATTAGACTGCTTTCAATGGCTTTCAATGACGTTTTGGAATTAGCAGCAGAGGCATGGGATGAGATTCGTAGGAAATTAATCCTCCTCAAAAGAGAGATTCAAGGACAAAAACC
>NW_015549732.1:0-158 GCF_001515605.1 Sinocyclocheilus anshuiensis
GTCTGAGAGTGCAAGTGCGAGGCTGCAGCCAGACCCTTCTCAACCATTTAGGGCTTTAAAAGTAAGTAGTAATATTGTGTAACTGATACGGAACTTAATAGGTAGCCAGTGCAGAGAATGTAAAATTGGGGTAATATGATCATATTTTCTTGACCTGG
>NW_015549732.1:289-610 GCF_001515605.1 Sinocyclocheilus anshuiensis
CATTACAATAGTCCAGTCTAGAGGTCATGAATGCATGAACTAGCTTTTCTGCATCAGAAACAGGTATCATGTTTCGTAGCTTGGCAATGTTTCTAAGATGGAAGAATGCTGTTTTTGTAACGTGGGAAATATGATTTTTCAAAAGACAAGTTGCTGTCTAATATAACACCCAAATTTTTGACTGTAGAGGAAGTAACAGTACATCCGTTTAGATGCAAATTGTAATCTACGAGATTCTGTTTTTTGGTCCAATAAGTAATATCTCAGTCTTATCCGAATTTAATAGGAGAAAATTATTGGTCATCCAATCTTTTACATTTT
>NW_015549732.1:785-968 GCF_001515605.1 Sinocyclocheilus anshuiensis
AAATAGCAGAGGGCCTAGGACAGATCCTTGTGGCACTCCATACTTTACTGGATTTAATTGAGATGATTCCCCGTTTAAATAGACAAAGTGATAGCGATCGGAAAGGTAGGATCTAAATCATCTTAAAGCATGCCCTTAAATACCTGTATAGTTCTGTAATCGATCTATGAGTATGTCATGATC
>NW_015549733.1:0-490 GCF_001515605.1 Sinocyclocheilus anshuiensis
TCGACCACATTTTAAAAAACGATATATCGAAAAATAGATTTTTTTGCCCAGCCCTAGTCATAGATATAGATTATATTTATATATTAATCCATATTAAATATGAAAAAGTTATTTAGTCAAGAGCAGATTTGAGCAGAGTGATTTTTTATTTTTTTTGTTCTTTAACACAGACTGACAGACAGCAGGTATACTAAAAGCTGCTGTCACTTTCATACCAAATGTTAATGTTAACAATGTTAATTATTAGTTATTGTTAATTAATGTTAACAACAAAAGACAAAATCACCGACTGCTCTTGACCGAATAATTTTTGTAACTTTAATTTTAAGAATTAATCTGTTTAATTTACAGTAAATTTACTGTTTTTACTTTACAGTTTATTCTATTTCTGCAGCATTTCTGTACCTGAATGTTTTCCACCAAAACTGTTTCTAAAACGAAATTCAGGTCCTGAGTTTAATTTATAATACTGGCTAAGCAAATTACCCAG
>NW_015549733.1:726-883 GCF_001515605.1 Sinocyclocheilus anshuiensis
ATGAGGGATTAATAATAGAATGTATTTAACACAATTATCACCTTCAATTTAATTTTCTCATTATTATACCAAATCTCTGTTTCTTAATGTCCTCTCACTGCATCTAAAACAATGTGTCCACAGAGAAGGGTTCAAGCATTCATATGCAATAAAATGG
>NW_015549734.1:0-482 GCF_001515605.1 Sinocyclocheilus anshuiensis
TGAGAGAGAGAGAGAGAGAGAGGCTGTGTATGTATAAATTACCACGGTTTTGCTGTGTTTCTCTATTAACAGTGAAGCTGTGGCTTTAGAAACGATGACGTTACCAGCTCCTTGTTGAGAAAGATAATGTAGCTCTTCAGCGATTAAGCTATTTTATTGATAAAATTGCGGGGCAGCGCTAAAAAGAATGTCTGCGCGCACAGTGTGAGTGACTAAACGTGTGTGCGTGAGGTACAGTGAAGACAGCGCATTAGTTTAGAACTCTTCTAATTTTTATTTTTATTTAGCGGTCAACTGCCTGCTCTGCCAATAGTTAGCAGCAGACCTATAGAATGCAGTGTTTAATAAACAGCTGTTTTACAACTTCTGAGGTGAAGTTGAGTGCAGTCCCGTATCGTGATACGCATCGTATCGTGTCCTCTGTACCGTGATACGTATCGTATCGTGACTTTGATGGTGAAACACAGCCCTATATATATATA
>NW_015549735.1:0-4196 GCF_001515605.1 Sinocyclocheilus anshuiensis
TCAAGTTGTTGATAATTAAAGTGCGCCCTTTGTAGGACATGTTTGCGACCAACCATTTCCATTTGTCTAATCGACCTTTAACCTTTTCAATAATTCCTTCCCAGTTTTTCCGTACAGTAACCTCATCTCCTAAATAAACCCCCACATATTTAAAACCCCCTTTACTCCATAGCAACCCATCAGGAAGACTTAGCTTCTCTCCCGTCCCCTTTCCACACATCAACGCTTCACTTTTGTTCCAATTTACCTTAGCAGAAGATAAAACTTTAAAATCTTCAAGTAATTTTTTTAACATGTCCATATCTCCTTGACTGTTGACCATAACAATTACATCATCAGCATAAGCTGACAAATGAAAATTACAGTTAAAACCAGGTATATGTAAACCATTCAATTGAACTCTTATCTGTCGCAATAACGGTTCTATGGCTAATGAATAAAGCATTCCTGACAATGAACATCCTTGCCTGACACCTCTACCAACCTTGAAAGGAGTGCATAAGCCACCGTTCACTTTCAACACACTCTCAACATCAGTATACAGCATTTTAATCATTATCATTCCTACAAAATCTTGGCAGAATCCAAAAGCTGCTAAAGTTTTCCAAAGATAATCATGTTCAACACGATCAAAAGCTTTCTCCTGATCTAAAGAGATCAAGGCACAATCTAAATTAAACAACTTGGAGACATCCAGAATATCCCGCACTAAAGAAATATTATCAAAAATGGACCTACCATGTATGCAATAGCTCTGGTCTGGATGAATAGCTTGCTCCGTTATTTCAGTTAGTCTGTTCGCCAATGTTTTAGAAAGCAGTTTGTAGTCTGTGCAGAGAAGTGACACAGGGCGCCAATTCTTAATGTCCGTCAGGTCTCCTTTTTTCGGGAGGAGTGTAAGGACAGCTCTACGGCAGCTCAAAGGCAGCCGCCCTCCAGCCAAGCTTTCACTGAGCACCATGAGCAAATCCTCCCCCAACACTGTCCAGAAAGACTTATAAAAGTCTACTGGGAGACCGTCAATGCCAGGAGCCTTCCCAGCCTCCATGCCCTGAAGGGCCTTGTACAACTCACTTAGGCTCAAAGCCTTACCGAGTTTCTCATTGGATTCCTCAGACACCTGTGTCAAGTTCTCAAAGAAGACATTTTCAATGCCAGGCTCTGCAACATACTCACAGCTATACAGCTTTTCATAAAAACAAACTGCTCTCTTTCTAATATCAACAGGATCAGAAATTAATGTGCCGGATTCAGAACGCAGCCCGTGAATAAACCGTTTCTGTCCATTCTTTTTTTCCAGATTAAAGAAAAATTTAGTTGGAGCATCCATTTGGTCAATATTTTGAAACCGGGACCGAACCAGAGCTCCTTGCACCTTAACTCCTAAAAGATCACTAAGTTGAGTTTTTTTCATTGAAAGAGCTTCTAAAACATTAATCCCCCCTGTCGAATCAGCTAACTCTTGAAGTTTGACTATTAATGTCTCCAAGGTTTTCATCAACCTTGATAACTGTACAGTGATGTTCCGAGTGTATTGTTGACAGAATTGTTTAATTTGCACTTTGCCAAAATCCCACCACTGCCCTAAGGTTTGGAAAGAGTTCTTTGTAGCTCTAAAAGTTTCCCAGAAGTATTTAAAAGTGTCTTTAAATTTTTTATCATTAAGCAAAGCACTATTGAAATGCCAGTAAGCACTACTTGGTTTAATTGAATTTAAAATAAAAGAACAGCACACCATACTATGATCAGAAAAACTAACAGGGACAATAAAACACTTACTAAAAATAACACATTGATGTTTAAAACTGTAAAACCTATCCAACCTAGCTAAAGATAGAACATTGTCACGGGTATGAGACCACGTATACTGTCTTAGATTCTCATTAAAATGTCTCCATATGTCACACAGCTCATGTGCTTTAATGATTTGAATAAGTCTCTTACGGGAGGGGCCATGGGGTTCAATGTGATTCCGATCAAGATTTCCTTCTGTACAATTAAAATCACCTCCCAAAACCAAAAACTCTTCACTATTACAATTCTGTAGAGTTGAATTGAGGGTACTTAAAAACAACATTCTTTCAACCCCTGAAGTAGGAACATAGATACAAAAAAATACAAAAACGTGATTTTCAAATAGAGCTCTAACTTTTAAAAGTCTGCCCTTTATAATTTCTTCAACATCATAAGAAACTGGCTTAAAGCTTTTTGAAAATAAAACAGCAACTCCTCCACTGACAGCAGTGTTGTGACTTAAGATAGAGATACCGTCCCATTCCCTAGACCAATCTGCAGCATTCTTAAAATCACTGTGCGTTTCTTGAAGGAAAATAACATCTAGTTTTTTCTGTTTAAACATTTCATATAGTAATACTCTTTTTCTCACGTCCCTAACTCCATTTACATTCACTGATGCAATATTGACCTCACTCATAAGAAATGAGAAATAAAACAGTAAAAACAAACCACTGAATATCATCAAATCAGCTCTTTTCACCATCATCATTACTTAATTCAGTATTGAGTTTTCTCACCAATTTCTTTAACCGGTACACTTCCTTATTGGTAAAAAAGCCTTCAGTCATCCAACACCTTGTCTTTTCAATAAATTGTTTGACATCAGGAAAATATTCATTTACTCTTACTCCTCTTCTGTTTTTCGTTGATTTCAGAAAAAGTTTAACATCATCCACTTCATAACTGCGACTCACACATTCACTCTGTGAAAGAGAGACGCTAGAATCGGATTCATTGCCACTCTCTGAGTCACCCTGGTCTTCACATTCAGCTATATCGGTTTTCTTTGCAAGTCTCAAATCTCCAGTACTATCACTTTTCTTTCGCTTTAAAGGTACTTTAAACAGTGTCTGTTCTGCATCCATGTCAATGCCATTACTCTCACATGTATCCTCATTAATAGAACCCGCGGGTCTATCATCGTCAAAAATCTCAGATTGACTCTGGTTAACCGCTTGCAGCTCTGCCGCAACCGGCTCAGGCTCAGCGCGCTCTGTTCCGATCTGCTCAATCTCGGTCCGATCCTCTGTGGCCTGCTCTGCCGCGGACGCCTCCGGCTCTGCACGGACCATGAGTTGACTTGTCGCGGGTGAAACAGTTGCGTCACCCACATTTTGTTCGATTACTGACGTTTCTATTTTTTTTTCAGGACAATCACGGACTAAATGTCCCACTTTAGAGCAACCAAAGCACTTAATTTTTCCTGTTGTTGCGAATACAACATAGTCAAAATCATCGATGCGAAATTTAAACGTGAGATCCAGCTCAGCGTCGTCTTTTACAATCATATACACAAAACGTCTAAACGAAACAACATGTTTCAGCAAAAGAGAATCACTTCCAATCGGGATCTTTTTGATTGGAGAAACCAACTTGCCGTGACGGGAGAGGGACTGTGCTAATAACGCGTCACTGATAAATGGAGGAACATTAGACAACGTTACTTTTTTAGATGGCATTGACAGAGGGAGAACAGGTGTAAATAAACCATCAATAGTAATCCCCTGCTCGACTAACTCATTAGCTTTGTCTACTGTTTTTAGAAATATGACATTTGCATTATTCATTTTTGATGCCGACAAAATGCACTCATGGCCCACAGCTTCTCCTATAGCCATACAACACTTCTCCACGCTCACCGCAGACGCCACCTTCACTGCATGACGCCGCGTGAGTGTACTCAAAACCCCTGAAACCGGGGCCGCCATGCTTCACCGAATACAGGTAGCACGCGGCCCGGATCAACACACCAACAAAACTATCCTTAACACCAAACAAACAAACAAACAAAAAAAACTAAGCTAAACACAGAGAAGAAAAAAAGATGGAAAAGGAAAAGCACAAAAATTCACTCATGCCACTCGCACTCTCCAGACTCACTCAGCAAACGCTCACGCATGCGCACGAGAGAGAGAGAGAGAGAGAGAGAGACTTTTAAACATCTCTTTAATGAGAGAGAGAGAGAGAGAGAGAGAGAGAGAGAGAGAGAGAGAGAGAGAGAGAGAGAGAGAGAGAGAGAGAGAGAGAGAGAGAGAGAGTATAATAACTGCACGCTATGAATCATTAGGTAAGCATTAGTAAATAGTCAGTTCATCCTTTCTCCTTTCTAAACCCAACATTAATAGTCATTAGTAAGCAGTTTATAAATACAGCTATAAATGCCTTGTTCTTTGTTCTTG
>NW_015549735.1:6661-11164 GCF_001515605.1 Sinocyclocheilus anshuiensis
CATGACCAATTTCGATGTCTTGCCATGGGAATAAAAGTTTTTGTAACTCAGGCATAAAATGTCCGATCTTCCCCAAACTTCACATGTTTGATAAGACTCCTGACCTGAACAGATCTACATGCCCATATTCAGTTATAGTCATAGCGCCACCTGCTGGTAACAGGAAGTGACATGTTTTACGCTGTAATTAACTACTCCTAGAAATTTAATGACATCAAAATTTTTTTTTTGGTCAGTCTAATCTAAAGGCCTTTGCGATGTGAATTTGTGAAGATCTTGACTTTTCGTTAAAGGATGTGTCCATGGTGCCGTGACAAACTTCGATGTCTCGCCATGGGAATAAAAGTTTTTGTAACTCAGGCATAAAATGTCCGATCTTCCCCAAACTTCACATGTGTGATAAGAGTCATGGCCTTAACACATCTAAAGGCCAATATTCCATCGGGTGTGGCAAAATGGCTCGACAGCGCCATCTATACACTTTCAATGGAGTGCGCCTCGAGCTACTTTTCACGTACGAAAATCGGTACACACATGTAACACACCAATACCTACAAAAAAGTATATTGGAGCAAAATCCGAAAGCCAACAGGAAGTCGGTTATTTTTAATTTTCTCAGCAAATTTTGTGTCATTTTTGCCATTTTCAGACGTTGTATTTTAACGAACTCCTCCTAGAGATTAATTCAGATGAACACCAAAGTTGTTCAGTATAATCTAAAGGCCTTTGCGATGGTAAATTGCGAAGATCTTGAGCTTTCTTTGAAGGGCGTGTCCGTGGCGGCCTGACAAATTTCGATGTTTCGCCATGAAAAAGGAAGTTGCTTTAACTCAGACATGCAATGTCCAATCTGCCCCAAACTTCACATGTTTGATAAGACTCCTGACCTGAATAGATCTACATGCCCATATTCAGTTACAGTCATAGCGCCACCTGCTGGCAACAGGAAGTGACATGCTTAACACTGTTATGGACTCCTAGGAACATATTAAAAAGCATCAGCAAGTGTTAAATAGGCTGGCAACATGCTAGAAACATACTAAAACATGCTAGCAACACGTAGCTAAGTGCTAAAGCATGATATTTAATGCAGTGAAAGAGGAAGTTACTGTAACTCAGGCATGCAGTGTCCAATCTGCTCCAAACTTCACACGTTTGATAGGTGTTATGTCCTGAACAAATACCCATGCCCAAATTCCGTTATTCTCATAGCAACACTGTTATGGACTCCTAGGAACATATTCAAAAGCATCAGCAAGTGTTAAATAGGCTTACAACATGCTAGAAACATACTAAAACATGCTAGCAGCACTTAGCTAAGTGCTAAAGCATGCTATTAATGCAATGAAAAAGGAAGTTATTGTAACTCAGGCATGCAGTGCCCAATCTGCCCCAAATTTAACAACTTTGATAAGAGTCCTCCCCTAAAAACATCTACATGCCCATATTCAGTTATAGTCATAGCGCCGCCTGCTGGCCACAGGAAGTGACATGTTTAATACTGTTATGGACTCATAGCAACATATTAAAAAGTGTCAGCAAGTGTTAAATAGTCTGGCAACATGCTAGAAACATACTAAAACATGCTAGCAGAACTTAGCTAAGTGTTAAAGCTTGCTATTAATGCAGTGAAAGAGGAAGTTGATGTACCTCAGGCATGCAGTGTCCAATCTGCGTGAAACTTAACATGTTTGATGACAGTCCTGGCCTGAACACATCTACATTCAAAGATTCAGTTTTAGTCATAGCGCAACCTACTGTCAAAAGGAAGTGACATGTTTAACACTGTGATGCACTATTAGCAACACCGTAAAATATGTCATTGTGTTCTAAACATGTTAGAAACATGCTCAAACATGCTAGCAACACTTAGCTAAGTGCTAAAGCATGGTATTAACACCATCAACCAGGAAGTTGTTGTAACTCATGCATACAATGTCAAATCTTCCTCAAACTTCACATGTTTGATTAGAGTCCTGGCCTGAAGACATCTACATCTAGCAACACTTACTAAGTGCTAAAGCATGGTATTAATACCATTAAAGAGGAAGTTGTTGTAACTCATGCATACAATCCCCAATCTGCTGCAAACTTCACACGTTTTATGACAGTCCTGGCCTGAACACATCTACAAGCCAATATTCAGTTATAATTATAGCGCCACCTGCTGGCAACAGGAAATGCCTTGTTTCACAGTAACTTAAACATGCAATGTCTGATCTGCCCTAAACTTCACATGTTTGATAAGAGTCCTGGCCTTAACACATCTTAAGCCCAACATTATGTTATAATCATAACACCACCTACTGGCAGCAGGAAATGACTTGTTTTACACTAACGTAAACATGCAATGTCCGATCTGCCCCAAACTTCACATTTGATAAGAATCCTGGCAAGAACACATCTTAAGGCCAATATTCAGTTATAATCATAGCGCCACCTGCTGGCAACAGGAAATGACTTTGTTTACACTAACTTAAACATGCAATGCCAATCTGCACCAAACATCACATGTTTCGTAAGAATGCTGGCCTGAAGACATCTACACATCAATGTTCAATAATAATTATAGCGCCACCTGTTGGCAACAAGATAGGCCATGCTTTACACTAACTCAAACATACCATGTTCAATCTGCACCAGACTTCACGTTTAATAAAAGTGCTAGCCTGAAGACATCTACATGCCAACATCCAGTTATAATCATGGCGCCACCAGCTGGCAGCAGAAATTTTGCCAGATATAAATGACTTTGACATATTCCTCCTATATGTACCACTTTAAATGCAAATTGCCCACTGATTGCTGTTTTCCTAAAGCCACCGGGTGGTGGAGAGCCCGGGTGCGAGGGCCCATTCATCGCTGCTTGCAGCTTTAATTAGGGCCCAAGCCACTAAGGTGCAGGGGCCTATTGTTTTTCTAAGGATTATTATTATTTTTATTTTTCTTTCGACTATCCTGGGCTTTTTGGGGGTCTTAACGTGCTCCAAAACTCTTGAAAATTGGCACACACATTGGAATCTGCGGTCATTAGGATGCCGCAGAGGCTGGGACCCGGGCGTGGCACAGGGACTCTACAGCGCCCCCTGGAACACAGTCTGAAAACTTGATGTATAGCTCACACATGCTTGCACATATTCATATGAAACTTGGTACACGTATAGATCTCATTGAGCCAAACAACTTTTGTGCTGCATGTCATAGGCTCGGCCCAACAGGAAGTTGGCTATTCAGGGCTATTTAAAAAGGGCATGCTCTGGAATTTGATATACTCCTCTGAGAATTTCCCACTGGTACACATATAGATCTCATTGAGCCGAACAACTTTTGCGCTGCATATCATAGGCTCGGCCCAACAGGAAGTTGGCTATTCAGGGCTGTTTTAAAAGGTCATGCTCTGGAATTTGATATACTCCTCTGAGAATTTCCCACCGATTGCCACCAAACTCGGTGAACATGATGATGGCCGATGTAAAACTGGTGAGGGGATACTGATATCTGAAATATTGTTGCCATGGCAATGTGTCAAACTTGAATATTCTTTTCTGGTGATTTTGCTGCAGATAACATGCTTAGAATTTCTTGAAACTCAACACACATATCAGTATTAATGATAGATAGACACTGGAAAAAGCTCATAAAAGGGCGTGGAAGAGGCACTCTATAGCGCCACCTTTTGACAAAACTTGGGGGGTTAGTTTTAGATACAGTCACCAAACTTGGGACATATATTGATCTCATCAAGCCGGACAACTTTCTAATTTACAGTAATTAGCTACGACCAACAGGAAGTCAGCTATTTTGATTTGAATGTGGATTTTTGGAAAAATATGTCTGGAAAAATATAGCTGTGAATTAATGCATACTCCTCAGAGGAAAATTACACTATACACACCAAACTTTGTCTACATGATGCAAACACATTAAGGAACTTATATTGCGGATGGATTTTGGATAGCTTGAACGGTTTTGCCGTGGTGATTTGTTAAAATAACAGGAAAAAATGACAGAGTAATTGTGTTGTATTATTAAAATGCAGCTTCCAAACAGTTCAAAACTTTTTACATACATAGAACAAGTCATTCTGAGGAAATAGTCATGGGTGGCGGTGAGCCCGGGTGCGAGGTCCCTTTCATCGCTGCTTGCAGCTTTAATTAGGGCCCGAGCACCGCGGTGCGAGGACCCTCTTGGAATTGCTCCGTTTATTATTCTTCTTCTTCTTCTCCAAAGTGAATCGCATTTTTGAGGGCCTAAACATTCTCTAAAACTCATGAAACTTTGCACACACGTCAGAACTGGCAAAATTTACATCTGATATGGGTTTCAGAAGTGGGTGTGGCAAAACCCCCACAAAAATTAAATATAAATAACTTTGGCATATTCCTCCTATATTTACCACTTTAAATCCATATTGCTCGCCGTTGACTGTTTTACTAAAGCCGCCCGCTGGCGGTGAGCCCGGGTGCGAGGGCCCGTTCATCGCTGCTTGCAGCTTTAATTATT
>NW_015549735.1:11438-13061 GCF_001515605.1 Sinocyclocheilus anshuiensis
GCGAGAAACACGCCCAGACATGCTAGCAACACTTTCTAAGTGTTAATGCTATTAATGCCATGAAAACGGAAGTTGTTGTAACTCATGCATACAATGTCCAATCTGCCTCAAACTTCACATGTTTGATTAGAGTCCTGGCCTGAAGACATCTACATACTCATATTCGGCTACAGTCATAGCGCCACCAGCTGGCAGCAGGAAGATTGGCACATATAAATAACTTTGACATATTCCTCCTATATTTACCACTTTAAATCCATATTGCTCGCCGTTGACTGTTTTACTAAAGCCGCCCGCTGGCGGTGAGCCCGGGTGCGAGGGCCCATTCATCGCTGCTTGCAGCTTTAATTATTATTCTTTTGCGAAAATAATCACATTTGTGAGGGCCTAAACATGCTCGAAAACTCACGAAACTTCGCACAATTTTTTTACAATTTTTGTGCAGTTTTTGACATTTCCAGGCCTCGTACTTTGACGAACTCCTCCTACAGTTTTAATCGGATCATCTTCAAATTTGTTGAGGGTCATCATAAGGCCTGTGTGACATTAAATTGCAAAAATTTTGAGTTTTCGTCAAGGGGCGTGTCCCTGGCGGCCTGACAAAATTTCATGTTTCGCCATGAAACAGGAAGTTGCTGTAACTCAGGTAAACAATGTCCAATGTGCCCTAAACTTCCCACGTTTGATGAGAGTTATGTCCTGAACACATGTCCATGCCCATATTCAGTTACAGTCATAGCACCACCTGCTGGCAACAGGAAGTGACATGTTTAACACTGTTATGGACTTCTAGCAACATATTAAAAAGCGTCAGCAGGTGTTACATAGGCTGCCAACATGCTAGAAACATGCCCCAAACTTCACACGTTTTTATAAGATTCCTGGCCTGAACACATCTAAAAGCCAATATTCAGTTATAATTATAGCGCCACCTGCTGGCAACAGGAAATGACTTGTTTCACAATAACTTAAACATGCAATGTCTGATCTGCCCTAAACCTCAAATGTTTGATAAGAGTCCTGGCCTGAAAACATGTACATGCCAATATTCAGTTATAATCATAGCGCCACCTTGAGTTTTCATCAATGAGCATGTCCCTGGCGGCCTGACAAAATTTCATGTTTCGCCATGAAACAGGAAGTTGCTGTAACTCAGGCAAGCAAGGTCCGATCTGCCCCAAACTTCACTCGTTTAATAGATGTTATGTTCTGAACAAATACCCATGCCCAAATTCAGTTATATTCATTGCGTCACCTGCTGGCAACAGGAAGTGTCATGCTTAACACTGTTATGGGCTCCTAGGAACATATTAAAAAGCGTCAGCAAGTGTTAACTAGGCTAGCAACATGCTACAAACATATTAAAACATGCTAGCAACACTTAGCTAAGTGCTAGAGCATGCTATTAATGCAGTGAAAGAGGAAGTTACTGTAACTCAGGCCTGCAGTATCCAATCTGCCCCAAACTTTACACGTTTGATAGGTGTTATGTCCTGAACAAATACCCATGCCCAAATTCAGTTATACTCATAGCGCCACCTGCTGGCAACAGGAAGGGACATGCTTAACACTGTTATGGACTCCTAGGAACATATTAAAAATCGTCAGCAACTGTTACATAGG
>NW_015549735.1:13161-13699 GCF_001515605.1 Sinocyclocheilus anshuiensis
ACTTCCTGTTGCCAGCAGGTGGCGCTATGACTATAACTGAATATGGGCATGGATATGTGTTGAGGACAGAACACCTATCAAACGTGTGAAGTTTGGGGCAGATCAGACATTGCATGTTTAAGTTAGTGTAAAACAAGACATTTCCTGTTGCCAGCCGGTGGTGCTATGATTATATCGGAATATTGGGCTTAAGATGTGTTAAGGCGAGGACTCTTATCAAACATGTGAAGTTTAGGGCAGATCAGACATTGCATGTTAAAGGTATTGCGAAACAAGTAATTTCCTGTTACCAGCAGGTGGCGCTAATATTAAAAGACTGAATATTGGCTTTTAGATGTGTTCAGACCAGGGCTCTTATAAAACGTGTGAAGTTTGGGGCTGATTGGGCATTGCATGCATGAGTTACAACAACTTCTTTTTCATGGTAATAATAGCATGCTTAATAGTATGCTTTAACACTTACTAAGTGTTACTAGCATGTTTGAGTATGTTTCTGGCATGTTTAGCACACAATGGCATATTTTACTGTATTGCTAAT
>NW_015549735.1:14139-14878 GCF_001515605.1 Sinocyclocheilus anshuiensis
TTTAGCACTTAGCTAAGTGTTGCTAGCATGTTTTAGTATGTTTCTAGCATGTTGCCAGCCTATTTAACACTTGCTGACGCTTTTTAATATGTTCCTAGGAGTCCATAACAGTGTTAACCATGTCACTTCCTGCTGCCAGCAGGTGGCGCTATGACTATAACCAAATACAGACATGTAGATGTGTTCAGGACAAGAGTCTTATCAAACATGTTAAATTTGGGGCAGATTGGGCACTGCATGCCTGAGTTACAGTAACTTCCTTTTTCACTGCATTAATAGCATGCTTTAGCACTTAGCTAAGTGTTGCTAGCATGTTATAGTATGTTTCAAGCATATTGCCAGCTTATTTAACACTTGTTGACGCTTTTTAATATGTTCCTAGGAGTCCATAACAGTGTTAACCATGACACTTCCTGTTGCCAGCAGGTGGCGCTATGACTATAACCGAATATGGGCACGTAGATGTGTTCAAGACAGGACTCTTATCAAACTTGTTAAATTTGGGGTAGATTGGACACAGCATGCCTGAGTTACAGTAACTTCCTGTTTCACTGCATTAATAGCATGCTTTAGCACTTAGCTAAGTGTTGCTAGCATGTTTTAGCATGCTTCTAGCATGTTTTAGCATGCTTCTAGAATGTTACCAGCCTATTTAACACTTGACGCTTTTTAATATGTTCCTAGGAGTCCATAACAGTGTTAACCATGACACTTCCTGTTGCCAGCAGGTGGCGCTATG
>NW_015549735.1:15223-15507 GCF_001515605.1 Sinocyclocheilus anshuiensis
GCTATGAGTATAACTGAATTTGGGCATGGGTATTTGTTCAGGACTGAACTCCTATCAAACGTGTGAAGTTTGGGCCAGATCGGACATTGCTGGCCTCAGGTACAGCAACTTCCTGTTTCATGGCGAAACATCAAACTTTGTCAGGCCGCCAGGGACACACCCCTTGACGAAAACTCAAGATCTTCGCAATTTAATGTCACAAAGGCTTTATGATGACCCTCACCAAATTTGAAGATGATCCGATTAAAACTGTAGGAGGAGTTCGTCAAAGTACGAGGCCTGGA
>NW_015549735.1:16120-17245 GCF_001515605.1 Sinocyclocheilus anshuiensis
CACATGTTTGATAAGAGTCCTCGCCTTAACACATCTTAAGCCCAATATTCCGATATAATCATAGCGCCACCTGCTGGCAACAGGAAATGTCTTGTTTTACACTAACTTAAACATGCAATGTCTGATCTGCCCCAAACTTCACACGTTTGTTAGGTGTTCTGTCCTCAACACATATCCATGCACATATTCAGTTATAGTCATAGCGCCACCTGCTGGCAACAGGAAGTATCATGGTTAACACTGTTATGGACTCCTAGGAACATATTAAAAAGTGTCAACAAGTGTTAAATAAGCTGGCAATATGCTAGAAACATACTATAACATGTTAGCAACACTTAGCTAAGCGTTAAAGCATGCTATTAATGCAGTGAAACAGGAAGTTACTGTAACTCGGGCATGCAGTGTCCAATCTGCCCCAAATTTAACAAGTTTGATAAGACTCCGGTCCTGAACACATCTACATGCCGTATTCGGTTATTGTAATAGCGCCACCTGCTGGCAACAGGAAGTGTGATGTTTAACATTGTTACGGACTATTTTGCAACATTTTAAAAAGTGTCAGCAAGTGCTAAATAGACTGGCAACATGCTAGAAACATAATAAAACATGCTAGCAACACTTACCTAAGTGCTAAAGCATGCTATTAATGCAGTGAAACAGGAAGTTAGTCTAACTCAGGCATGCAGTGTCCAATCTGCCCCAAAATTAACAAGTTTGATAAGAGTCCTGTCCTGAACACATCTACATGCCTGTATTCGATTATAGTCATAGTGCCACCTGCTGGAAACAGGAAGTGACATGTTTAACATTGTTATGGACTCCTAGCAACATAATAAAAAGCATCAGCAAGTGTTAAATAGGCTGGCAACATGCTAGAAGCATGTTAAAACATGCTAGCAACACTTAGCTAAGTGTTAAAGCATGCTATTAATGCAGTGAAACAGAAAGTTTCTGTAACTCATGCATACAATGTCCAATCTGCCTCAAACTTCATATGTTTGATTAGAGTCCTGGCCTGAAGACGTCTACATGCTCATATTTTCTTATGGTTATAGCACCACCTACTGGCAAAAGGAAGTTACATGTTTTACACTGTGATGCAGTATTAGCAACACAGTAAAATAT
>NW_015549736.1:0-775 GCF_001515605.1 Sinocyclocheilus anshuiensis
AAAGGATCCAAAATATGTGCTTACTGTTTCATAATTACTTCCAATGCTACTTCTAGCCTGTTCACTCTAAAAGAACCATTGTCACAAGTGGGATTTGAACCCACGTCTCCATTTGGAGACCAGAAACCTCAACAACTGAGAAGGTTGATAAACCTTGAGTCTGGCACCTTAGACCACTCAGCCATTCTTACACATTCACCCAAAGACGTGAAGGGCACATCTATCACTGGAGTTGGTCAGAAGCAAAATAAATTATCGAAAATATATAAACTACTGTCTCATAATTACTTAAAATTCTACTTCTAGTCTGGTCCCTCTAAAAAAGGGTTTGTCAGAAGTGGGATTTGAACCCACGCCTACATTTGGAGACCAGAAACCTAAACAACTGAGAAGATTGATAAATCTTGCGTCTGGCACCTTAGACCACTAGGCTATTCTGACATAATCAGGCAAGAATGTGAAGGGCAATTCTATTACTGGAGTTGGTCAGAAGCAAAATAAAGGATCCAAAATAAAGCATTTTCTGTCTCATAATTAATTAAAATTCTACTTCTAGTCTGGTCACTCTAAAACAGGCTTTGTCAGAAGTGGGATTTTAACCCACACCTCCATTTGGACACCAGAAACCTCAACAACTGAGAAGGTTGATAAACATTGAGTTTGGCGCCTTAGACCACTCAGCCATTCTGACATAATCATCCAAGGACGTAAAGGGCAACTCTATAATTGGAGTTGGTCAGATGGCAAAATAAAGGATCCAAAATATATAATTTAC
>NW_015549736.1:1640-1835 GCF_001515605.1 Sinocyclocheilus anshuiensis
TATATCATTTACTGTCTCATAATTACTTCAAATACTACTGCTAGTGAAATAGTCTGTTCACTCTAAAAGAGCCGTTGTCAGAAGTGCGATTTGAACCAACGCCTCCATTTGGAGACCAGAAACCTCAACATCTGAGAAGGTTCATAAACCTTGAGTCTGGCGCCTTAGGCCACTCGGCCATTCTGACACGCTCCT
>NW_015549736.1:2016-2888 GCF_001515605.1 Sinocyclocheilus anshuiensis
TTGTCAGAAGTGGGATTTGAACCCACGCCTCCATTTGGAGACCAGAAACCTCAACAACTGAGAAGGTTGATAAAACTTGCGTCTGGCGCCTTAGACCTCTCGGCCATTCTGACATAACCAGGCAAGAATGTGAAGGGCAATTCTATCACTGGAGTTGGTCAGAAGCAAAATAAAGGATCCAAAATAAAGCATTTTCTGTCTCATAATTACTTCAAATACTACTTCAAGTCTGTTCACTCTAAAAGAGCCGTTGTGAGAAGTGGGATTTGAACCCACACCTCCATTTGGAGACCAGAAACCGCAACAACTGAGAAGGTTGATAAAACTTGCGTCTGGCGCCTTAGACCTCTCGGCCATTCTGACATAACCAGGCAAGAATGTGAAGGGCAATTCTATCACTGGAGTTGGTCAGAAGGCAAAATAAATGATCCAAAATATATCATTTACTGTCTCATAATTACTTCAAATACTACTTCAAGTCTGTTCACTCTAAAAGAGCCGTTGTGAGAAGTGGGATTTGAACCCACACCTCCATTTGGAGACCAGAAACCGCAACAACTGAGAAGGTTGATAAAACTTGCGTCTGGCGCCTTAGACCTCTCGGCCATTCTGACATAACCAGGCAAGAATGTGAAGGGCAATTCTATCACTGGAGTTGGTCAGAAGGCAAAATAAATGATCCAAAATATATCATTTACTGTCTCATAATTACTTAAAATTATACTTCTAGTCTGGTCACTCTAAAACAGGCTTTGTCAGAAGTCGGATTTGAACCCACGCCTCCATTTGGAGACTAGAACCCTCAGTAAATGAGCAGGTTTATATGTCTTGAGTCTGGCCCCTTAGACCACTCAGCCATTCTGACATAATCA
>NW_015549737.1:0-928 GCF_001515605.1 Sinocyclocheilus anshuiensis
TAGAATAAAGATTTGTGAACATGTCTGGTACATATGTGTATATATGTCACAAAACATTTATATTGAGGCACAGCCTTTATTTATGAGACTAAAGCCTAAAAATAATGACATGTACTTGGTTTATTTGGAATATACGGTATCTTTATCCTCCATGAGTTGAAAGGTTATAGTAATAAAACAACCCTAAAACAAACCTGAATGATTCATAGTTTGTCAGCTTTATGCAGAGATTTGTCAACGATCAGACGGGCTTCATTTTTGTTTTCAGAGTCCACTAAAGTATCGTCACCGCAGCACACTGCATGTGAAGATGACGCTACACTTCCAGCAGACCCAGCGTTCAAAAGAAAGAGAGGTATGATAATTTTTTTAGATCATTTTAGTATTTATATAAATAGTTCATATTTAATAAATAAATAAATAAGAAATATTAATACAAATGTTATAAGACGTAATTTACTTGGAATGTGCTTTTTAAGAATAAATACGAGGCTATCTTACCCCCTGTAGTGCTAGATTTGTTTATTTAGTTGTCATAGCTCAAATGTCAAATTATTCTATTTTTTTCCCGTATCACATTGACTGATGCATCATCGTCATCATCCTATACATGCTACATTTCTGTCTAAATATGTTTCAATTTACAGGTAAATGCACATTGTTCTTTAGGGGGCATCTTCCCTCATCTTAACATACCACCAGGGCAGGACTTAGGGGACCGGGGGCCCCTGGGCTTGAGGTTATGTTTGGGCCCTATACACTACAAATGCCCTCAACTAGAACATCATTATGGAGCAACACAAAATACACAAAAATTTAAATATACTTTGAGGTTCATATATAGTACAAACGGCTCTCCAGGACCGGAGTTCACCACCCCTGATATACATGCTACATTTCTGTCTAAATATGTTTCAATTTACAGGTA
>NW_015549738.1:0-4673 GCF_001515605.1 Sinocyclocheilus anshuiensis
GCACGTCAATCATTTTAATGTTAATATTAGTTGTTCTTTTTGCTTCTGTTCAACAGATAAATAACAATGTATATGTTTTAGACACTTTATGATTAGATAATTTCTATTTTGCGGGAGTGCCGCGAATTATTTTATTCTCCCACATCCCGCACACACACGAGTATCTTCCCGCCCGCATCCGCACTCGCCCATCAAGAGTTGTCCCACGCCGCACCCTGTTGCGTTGGGTCCCGCGGTACTCCCTCGGGAGTGCAGGTCTCTACCGTAAGTCATACATCTATTTAATTTATTTACTTTAAAACACATGGGGTCGTTACTCTTTAATGTGAGCCTGATGGTCAGAAAAGTTTTATGTTAAAAAATTGTTGTTGTGATTATTTATTAGAAGCACCAAAGGCGCGATGGCACCTATTGTATCCATTGGCGTTCTTCTTCTTATTCTTCCGCTCTGAATGTCTATGGCAGCCCATAGAACCACTGTGGAAAAGTTATGAAATTTGGTACACGGCGCATTGTACCAAATTATTAATTTAAATGTAAGTGCATAGTTGTTAAGGCCACTTAATATAAAGTGGGTCCGGTTTTTCTATTAATTAATTAGAGAAGAGTCCATTTTTATGGGCATTGTGTGTCTTTCCTAAGGGTAAATGAATTGCGAGTTGTGCTCTGCCCGCATTCCTTTGGGCAATAAAACCAGTGATATCAGCATTGGTTGCCATGGAACCAGAGGCCTGTTCTGCCTTTCTGAGGTGTTAGATGCATTTTGGGGGAAGGGTCCATAGACCCTCATAGTTGGTTTGTTGACTGAGGGGTGTTACAGAGTATTTGTTAAATATAACTTAAAAAATTGTGTGTCTGATTGGTCCAGACGCTACATGTTAATAAAATTTGCTGTTTTAATAACAAAGAAGACTGCTTTATTATTATTCATTTCCATGTTCATTTACAAGCTGCATGCTTTCTTGATCGTAAGTCATTACAGATTTCCGTGGGGGGTGGCAGGTTGACGATTAACCGCCAAACTGCGTGATTTGTTGCTTCTTCACCGCGGTAAGAAAAAAAGCCATACCGTCACAGCCCTAGTGTTAACAGAGGATCAAAATGAGGGCTGAAAAAAATCACTTTCACAGACTTTTACCTTAACTGTTCCCTGCTGGTTGAATGTCCAACTAACATTAGTACTCTCTATTCTATTTCTATTATATCTACTTGATTTCTTTTTATTCATTAAAAATGACCCTCTAACACTAGCATTCTCTAGTCTTTTTTATTCAGTCTACTTGTTTTCTTTTTAATTACTATAAAAAAGAATAACTTGACCCTCTAACATTAGCATGTTAGTATGTCTTGTATGTCTGTCATTCTCAACAACTGCTAGAGATAACAACTGCTTATAGAAGGAGACTCTGTTGGTGGCAGAAAGATGTGCCAGGAAGAATTTGAAGAACATGTAAACAAACTCTTCATATGGCAGAGAGAGCGATCAGACAATTGTTGGAGGCGGGTACATGAAATCGGGTTGGACAAGAGGAAGAGCAAAGGGAGGAGCAAGGTGGTCAGACACAACAGGAAAACAACTCTGGACTAAGGAAGCAAGTGGAACATACAGAAGAGGAACAGCAGGAAACGAAGCAAGCAACATCAGGAGGTGAGCCAGATCAAAATGGAGGTCAGGATGAAATGGAGGGTAGACGAGACAAGGCACAGCTAACGCACATATATTAACTATTAAAAACCAGAACACCAACAAGACCAGAAGTTGTAAAGGTGTTATTATGGAGTGTCTTTTTTAGAAAGAGTATAGGTTAACTTCAGTTTGCAGTTACCAAGAAAGACTTAACTTAAGGGGAGCTGAATGGATACATTAAGACCTCTGGAATAGGAATAGAGAATTTATCATATGGCCAATTTCGAACAGAACAGGACCAAATACATTGGACGGAAGATACAGGGAAGGCTTTATTGGGCAAACCATTTAAGCTGCTAGGGGAGAGGCACCCTGGTAACTAAAGGGATAGTACAGTGGTTAAAACCCGAAACATTGGGGAGGGGCATCTCACTACAACCTGAGAAAATGAAGAACTTAAATCTCCTATGCCCCCTACAGACCCGGGCTCAACCAAAAGGCGGTTGCAGGGCCACAACTCCGAGTGCATAAGCTCACCTATCACCACTCGAGAGAGAGTCGAGCTCACTACTGCCACCCAGCTAAAGCAACACTGTCTCTGAGAACCTTACCATCAGTAGGCGGATCGTGAGTAGCACAAAACCTACCAAAAACATCATTAGTCCAGTATCAGGGCAGATGTAGACAGCAGCCGGGTGAAACACTTGGGGGGGGAGGGGGGGCACTAAGGGGACTTAGAAACAGAGTACCTGCTATCAGCGTGCCTCTTCTCTATCACCTTCCTGAGATCCCCACTACTCTCTACTTCTGGAAGGGGGAGGAGCACGAGTGGCCACGCTAGATTTCTGGTCCTGTCTGTGATCCCTGGACCAAGATGGACCAGCCCCCTCAGAGGTTTTGGGAGATGACCTAGAACGGCGATGGATGTACCTCTTGAAGACTGCAGTCTCCGCCTTTGCCACCTTAAACTTTTCGACCACAGCCTCAACGGATGTGCCAAAAAGCCCAGAGGGCGAGAGTGGAAGCATCAAGGAGAAAGTTCTTCTCCTTTTTTCCCGATGTCCACTAGATTTAACCACAGGTGGCGTTCTGTAGCAACCATTGCCACCATCACCCGGCCGATGGCAGCAGCAGTATGCTTGGTGGTGCAGAGAGCGAGGGGACAAACCCTTACCTTCATCTAGATCTTTCAGCAGGTCTGACTGGTAGCCCTACAACCCAGCCATAGTGTGCGGAGCCCCCCGGCCTGACCTGCTGCCACATATGCCCTGCCATTCAACCACGAAGTTGTTTGAAGCTGTCTAGATGGCAGGACAGGAGCCTTCAGAGAGGATGACTCACGCTGGGAGAGATAGCCCGAAAATGTCTCTTCCACAGGTGGCATCCTCACATATCCATGCTCAGCTAGACCCTCAACATTCACATAATCAGCATGCTGAAAAAGGTGAAGTCGAGCTCAATACGGTCTTGACCACGATCTCTCAAGCACAGAATGGAGATCAGGGAGAAACGGAAGGCTCCTGGGGTAAGGACGGTCATGGTCATCTAGATGACTACAAGCAGGCTTCTGTTTCTCATGCCCCCAAACTAGCTCCAGTCTCTTAGTAGCATGGGCCATAACCTCCTACATCTCCCCGTATGCGGGGCTGGTGCGCTGGGATGACTCAGTGCTCACACTTTCCTCGTCATCACTAACTACATCCACGTCCTCGTCTTGACTGGATGATGCCAGCAGCTTACTAACAGCCGACCGGACGACTCGAGAGAGAGAGAGTACGTCCGGATCCCACGAGCTCGCAACAGAAGAAGCAGAAATATCCAAACCTTTCTCCAGTTTCTCCGCAAGCTCCACCTGCAATCCCCATGATCTGAGCTTCCGGCATGCAACAGCGGGACCAGAGCCGCTAGGTACAGATGTCTGTCCCGCATCCCTCAAGAATAAGGACAGGCTCGATCTGAGCTTTTTCATTGAGAGTTTCTTGCAAAAAAAGTTTAGTTTAGTTACTTTATGTAGATTTATTTACATTAACTACATTTCATCTAAAGCAGTCTTGTCAACAGTGAAATCTACTGCATAATAGCACAAATACATCACTCACTCAGATGTCTGATTCATGTTGTGATGTGCTCATCTGCAAAACTTATCAAAGATTTTCCTGTCAGATGTTAAATAGACATAGATGTCTTTAAGATGTATATGGTTTATTTAATGCACTTTGGAGACGTACATGTGCTTACTGGAGCTCCGTTGTTCGCTATACATTATAAAACATGTTTTTACAACAAAATCAAAAATATACTATATTATATAACACCGTTTAGGGGATTTCTCACCTACTCTTTTATGAATACTGAGGTTTTGGACATACTACTTTCTTCACATACTCTTTTCGACTATATAGTAGGCAAGTAGCCATATTCGGACGCAACATTAGCATACACATGTCTGTATCTCGCGAGAAATAGTACAGCACCCAGGTATTTCTTGTCTACTCATTGTGAATACTGAAAATTCGGACATACAATTTGTTTGCCTGCTGATTTTGCCAACTATATAGAAGGGAAATATGTAGGTTTTAGATGCAGCCCTTCTGTACAAATAGCCCTCATGTTTCCATTGTATCTTATCTAGCTTTGTTCTGTTACTATTGTTAGTGAGTTTGTTTAATTGAAGGTTATGTTCATGTTTCTAGTCCATGGTTCAAGCCAAGTTTTTGTTTATTTTGTATTGGTTTCCCCACTCATGTTAAAGGGGTCATATGATGCTTTTTTAAAGATCATTATTTTGTGTTGTACTGTGACCCTCTCTCTCTCTGTCTCTCTCTCTCTCGCGCTCTCTCTCGCTCTCTCTCTCTCTCTCACTCTCTCTCTGTCTCTCTCGCGCTCTCTCTCTCTCTCGCTCTCACGAGCTCTCTCTCTCTCGCGCTCTCTCTCTCGCTCGCGCACACACACACACGATGCGCAAAACTCCGCATTTGAACAGTCAATAGCCAATACTTAAACTAATAGCAAAACAGTAGCTGATTCAGAAGCGCCAGATTGTTAT
>NW_015549738.1:4908-21428 GCF_001515605.1 Sinocyclocheilus anshuiensis
TTATGCACCAAGAGCTTGTAACACTCCAAAGAGAAAGGAAAACTTGAAATCGCATCATATGACCCCTTTAATAAACTGCAGCTCGCCTCAGTGAACTAACGTTTCAGTAGGCTACAAACATTATTCCAACAGCCAAACTGCATGCATAAGTTTCAGAAAACTGCTTCACAAATAACAGAAGTCCATCAAAGTTTATGGTCTTGTGCTTGTCCTGTTGGAAATGCAAATAACAGTTAAGTCCCATAAAGGTTCAAAGCTTGAACATTTTTTTTTCTACAGTGCTCAAGAAAGTATTAATAATGTAACTGCTTTACTTGAGAACTGTATCGAAGCATATGAGTATCACCTATACAACTGGACTATACTGACATCATAACTACCTGTACATTTTGATTATAACAAAGAACATATAATCAATGTTGATACTGTCAGATGATACTGTACAAGAACAGCTGATAAAAATAACAAAATACATACATTTATAAAAACAACAAAGAACCAATCAGACAATGAACCAATCAGAACATGAAAGGAAAGGAAGAAAGGAAGCACATGAGAAGATCACATGAGGGGCACAGAGAATCACATGACAAAACAGGAAACATGACATGTCAAGCATGACACACAAGCGGTGCATTCCAAACGGGATATATCGCCCTCCGAAGGGCACTTCGGAGTGAAAACAATCATGGCCACCATATTGAAGGGTCGTTCCAAACCAAAGTGCTCAAAACTGGCCACTTCAAAGGGCCCTTCGGAATGAAGGATTTTGAAGGGTACAACTAATGGACACTTCGGGCTCCCATTATCCTTTGCGCAGATTCTTTGCATGATGACGGCGCCTCCGTGTGGTCACGTGATGATGTCGCTGAAGGGCACTTCAAGAAAAAGTTGTTTGGTAACCTACAGCCTTCAACCCTTTGAAGCTCTCACTCCGGAGGGTAAACCCTTTGAAGGGATTAGGGCATAGGGATGAGCCCTTCCGAATGGAATGCAGGGAAGCTCTGGTTCCATTCTAGAGCACCACCTACAGGCTTCCAGGTAGATGCATGCAGCCCATATACTGATGCCATACCTCACTGGCTACTGTTCTTGTACACTGAAATACAATTTTGAACATAGCATGCATGAATACAAAAAAGGAAAAACAATAGCCAAAATTGCAAATAAATTTGGAATCTCAGTATCCAGTAAAAGAATTGCAATGTGATTATTTTGTCCATATTGCACAGCCCTGCTGGACAGAAGCATCTGTCTATTTGGCTAAGATTCAATCTACAATGTATACACAATTGCTACAGGAAGCCACATGCTTCCAAACACTTTTTAACCGGAACTTGGAATGGTATTTTATACTATATTTTTAAAATGTAAAGCATGGTAATATGTATGTTACTGATCTAAATGGCTAAGCAATTTTTTTAAAGAAATATTCAAAATTGTAAAATGCCTAATAAAGTATAGAATGTATGACATTGTAATGTAGGCTAGGGTAGGCGTGACACTGGAGTACAGGATCCACATGCAAGGCTTTTATTAAAAGAGCGTGGTCAAAACAGGCAGGGTCCAAATACCAGCGAAATGGTATATCCAAGGCAATCCAAAAGAGTAATCCACAAAACAGGCAATGGTCAGGGCAGGCAGCAAACAATAACAAACCAGGTAACAGTCCAGGGTCAAAATCACAAAGGCTAGGAAACAAGCTACAGGCTATCAATCCTCAGCAATCAGTTTGAGTGTGTGTGCATTTTTTATAGTACTTCTAATATGAGGCAGCTGTGAACTGGTAATGAATGCTGATGAGTCCAGACAAAGGATTATGGGAAATGGAGTCCTGGGTAAATGGTAAAAGTCAGGGATGGTGGAGCTCATGGGCACTCCAGTGGGTGATCATGACAGACATATAATATAAATAATATAACAATATTATATTATTTAGCCCTGTGTGTGTTTCTCTTTTGCGCAGATTCTTTGCATGATGACGGCGCCTCCGTGTGGTCACGTGATGATGTCGCTGAAGGGCACTTCAAGAAAAAGTTGTTTGGTAACCTACAGCCTTCAACCCTTTGAAGCTCTCACTCCGGAGGGTAAACCCTTTGAAGGGATTAGGGCATAGGGATGAGCCCTTCCGAATGGAATGCAGGGAAGCTCTGGTTCCATTCTAGAGCACCACCTACAGGCTTCCAGGTAGATGCATGCAGCCCATATACTGATGCCATACCTCACTGGCTACTGTTCTTGTACACTGAAATACAATTTTGAACATAGCATGCATGAATACAAAAAAGGAAAAACAATAGCCAAAATTGCAAATAAATTTGGAATCTCAGTATCCAGTAAAAGAATTGCAATGTGATTATTTTGTCCATATTGCACAGCCCTGCTGGACAGAAGCATCTGTCTATTTGGCTAAGATTCAATCTACAATGTATACACAATTGCTACAGGAAGCCACATGCTTCCAAACACTTTTTAACCGGAACTTGGAATGGTATTTTATACTATATTTTTAAAATGTAAAGCATGGTAATATGTATGTTACTGATCTAAATGGCTAAGCAATTTTTTTAAAGAAATATTCAAAATTGTAAAATGCCTAATAAAGTATAGAATGTATGACATTGTAATGTAGGCTAGGGTAGGCGTGACACTGGAGTACAGGATCCACATGCAAGGCTTTTATTAAAAGAGCGTGGTCAAAACAGGCAGGGTCCAAATACCAGCGAAATGGTATATCCAAGGCAATCCAAAAGAGTAATCCACAAAACAGGCAATGGTCAGGGCAGGCAGCAAACAATAACAAACCAGGTAACAGTCCAGGGTCAAAATCACAAAGGCTAGGAAACAAGCTACAGGCTATCAATCCTCAGCAATCAGTTTGAGTGTGTGTGCATTTTTTATAGTACTTCTAATATGAGGCAGCTGTGAACTGGTAATGAATGCTGATGAGTCCAGACAAAGGATTATGGGAAATGGAGTCCTGGGTAAATGGTAAAAGTCAGGGATGGTGGAGCTCATGGGCACTCCAGTGGGTGATCATGACAGACATATAATATAAATAATATAACAATATTATATTATTTAGCCCTGTGTGTGTTTCTCTATCCTCCAGTGGTACTGTCTAAATGGAAATGGAACTAGCCTTTGATCTACTGTTACATTAGACACTGGATTGTATACTGTAGCAGTAGAAGACCTTCCCGTCCTTGTCTAAAGCAATGAAAAATTAGCTTTTTGTAAGAATGGGGGACTGGTGACAGAAAAATAAACTTGTTTTAGATTTACAGACAAAGATTGTAAATGACATGGTTACAATATAACGTACCTTGGGGTATTCAACCCAATTTATTGGGATATCCATACGTACTGAAACATTCAAAAACATGAGGGAAAGAAAATGCAACAATAATGTCTCTTTATTCTCTAATTAATGTAGGATTCAGAGAGACAGGTCAGGGATTAGTGACAAGCTACACTTTTATTAACATTCTAGATTTTCTATCTTAAATCATTTTGAGTCACACGATATTCATGGGTACCGTCTGTCTCAGTGCTCAAACTCTTTATACAAAGTTACATGCATAGACAGCTCAGAACTTATGAGTATGGTCTATTATACTGACTTTCATATAGTTATCTATTGCAAATTTTAAACACATTAGATCTCATTAATACAGGTTCATATGTTAATGATTCTTCATGATATTCAACTTCAATCATACGCTAAAGGTTCAGTTTTACTGGAATCACATTCTTCAAAGCTCCTGTTATCTTAAGGGAAAGAGTAGGTAACCACTGAAAGTGATGTGGTTATGCTCGTTATCATATATCTTCCTTCCAGACCAAAGTCTCACATAGACAACATCTCCAACCTCCAGAATCAACACAACTCCTTTTGAGGAGTTCACAGCGTACTGATCCTGATGGCCATGTGCTACAACCACCCGCTGTCCATTCTTCACAATGGAGACAGTTGATGGAGTTGAGGGATTCCAATGACCATAGACAGAGAAGTTGAACATGTACGCTCCTTTCAGTGGGGCTGTGAAAATACCTAAAGCAAATGATTGCTTAATTACCAAGCACAGTGTAATAGTGTTGAAACATGGCAGATCATTTAATTCTCTTATTCACATTACACAACTGCAGAGAGGTTTGAATGGAGCAGAAGGATTATTATTACTTCATTGACAATTACCTGTAGTTGGGTTGTAGGCATTCCCTATGTTTGTGACGACGTTCCTGTAAATTAGTGTGATTTCAGTGGTAAAAGGACCAACATTTCCACCTTTTCCAGGTTGAAACAGTGCAGCTGAAAATGCTATCTCTCTGTCTGTGATTGAAAAACATAAGCAATACTGAGATATATTACTGTATTACACTGAGGATGTATTAACATCATTCAAACACACCTCTATTTTCCTTTCTCAGCTCCTCCACTTGACTCCGAGTAAGATTTGAAATTTCTGTGAACGAATAAAGATTGTGTTAAATTGTTTATAATGCTTATTGTAATAGATAGCACAATTTACACAGTAAGTACTGAATTTTACACTGTTATTTACACTATGCAGTAGGGGTGTAACAGTACACAAACATGATGTTCTCTTTCATCATCTCGTGTTCGAGATCCACCTATGGGAAGGGCATCCATATGTGACCTCTGCAGAAGCATCCAATTGCACCAAGTCTGGCTTGACAGACAGGAGCACGTGCCCAATGGCAGGTAAGGGACAGCCCCTTCACCGAGCGCATAAAGTCCCTGCACCCGCTACCTTTCCTCAGTTGACATTTACTTCTCGCGATCTCTGCGCTTACACACAGCTTGGTTGGATTTACACTGTTCACTTGTGTGTCTTCAGGAGGACATATCGACGGATCAGTGTTTCAGCCAGTAGGTCAGTTGTGTTGCATCCTAAGCCGCCCACGCTCTCTCTTGTCTTATGGCTGCCCGGCTATCATCGTTTTCTTGCTTGGTCCCCTTTCCACAGCGGCCCGCCACAGATTTTTCTCAGTTTTTTGCCAGTATGTCACTCTCGAAATCGGCTGCTTATCCTGGGCCTGTGTGGCACACTTGTTGCCTCTAAGGATCTTCACCATACTGCGAGACACAACGAATGGGCGATTCACACAATAATGAAGGGGTATAGAATTCAGTTTGCCAAAAGACCCCTGCATTTCAACTGAGTTATTTCTTCTCATACTAGTGATGTCTGATTTGCGAACGAATCATTCTATTTAACCGGATCTTCTTAGTGAACCAGTCGAAGCAGTTCACCAAATCGAACTGAATCATTTGAAAGGGTTCGCATCTCCAGTATGCACTAATCCACAAATTACCTAAATTATTCGGTTTATAAACGTGCCTGACACGCCCTCTGACGCAAAATAAACCAATATCCCGAGTTATTCAGTTACTCCAACAGTACATTGACTGAACTGCTGTGAAAAGAGAACCGATGATGGGATAAGCACGAGCAGAGCAGCTGATAGACTGAGCATGAGTGCAGCGAACGTACACGCCCACTGCTAGCGGTTCTTGTTCTCGAGTCAAGAACCGGTTGCATCGGTTTTCGGATCACCGGTACACTGAACCGAGAACCATTTCTTTCGGACACATCCGATTTGAGAACCGATGAGCTGATAATACTGCGCATGCGTATCATTTTTCAAGAGGATGAAAAGCATGTTATTCAAGTATTTTGTTAAACATCAGAAAGTGTGACAAATATATATATATATTTTTGTTTTTAAAAAGATGAATGTATCTAATCTGTGTACTTTGTTCAGTTGAGGATTCTGTTAGGTAATAGGCCAAAGGGGTTTGTCAGGGATGTTGGACCATAATTAAGACTCTTTGTTTAATAGGAATAAGGGATGATTCATGAAATACCTGTACTGTAATTATAGTTAACGATGACACATTCACAAATTGAGTTTGTAGTAAATAGAACTGATGAGCATGAGCATTGCTGATATACTGAATGTGTGCGCAGCCTGCCGGTTAGAGCTGTTCTCGTTCTCGAGTCAAGAACCGGTTGCATCGGTTTTCGGGTTACCAGTACACTAAACCGAGAACCGTTTCTTTCGGACACGTCCGATTTGAGAACCGATGAGCGGATGATACTGCGCATGCGTGATTCAGCGTGAAGCTACCAAACAGATTGCCAATGACCGACACAGCACGTCTGAACCGAACTGGTTCTTTTGGACAACTGATTCTGTGCTAATGTTATGAGCGCGGGTAAACCGAGGACCTGAATGAAGGGTAATCTGGCGAAACGTACGTTTATTTAATAACAAATAAATTGCAATGGATTATGTATAGTAAGTGGATTGTTTCTGCGCTGATGACAACTAATTTATTCACTTTATATCTTCAAGACTTGTATGCACATCACTACCTGTACCTGTATTTAGGTGCTTAGTTGCTAAACGTAATTGTAAACTTTTCAGATCATGATTATGATGTTTTAACTGACTGAAGTTATGATTACTGATTTTATATATTTGAATGTGTGTTTTTATCCCGGCCCAGGACGATAGACTTGATATCATTACGTCATCGCGAATGACGTCATTACGTTAGGGCATAAAAGAACCGATGAACAGGTTTTTGAACCGGTTCATTGAAACGAACTGTCCGAAAGAACCGGTTTGCGGAAAAGAACCTGACTTCCCATCACTATCTCATACGGAAGAGAGCTCCGCTCACATTCTCTAAGACGAGATCTCCTCCCTCCTCGAGAAAGGAGTGGTTCGAGTGGTCCCTCCTCACTTGCGCAGTCAGGGGTTTTACTCACATTACTTTCCTGATTCCAAAGAAGGACGGTTCCCTCCGTCCTATCTCGGATCTCAGGGTGTTTAAGGAACATTTAAGGAAATACAATTTCAGAATGTTAACACACGGGTCTCTCTTTCGCTCAATAATTCAGAACAATTGGTTCACATCGATCGATCTGAAAGATGCTTTCTTCCACATAAGCATTAATCCCCCGCACTGGAAATTCCTTCGTTTCGCCTACCAAGGCGTGTGTTACAAATTCACGGTCCTCCCGTTCGGTTTGGCTCTTATCCCACTAACTTTCTGCCTGTGCACAGAGGCGGGTCTGGCCCCGATGAGAATAGCGGGTCTCAGGATTCTGACATATATAGACGATTGGCTGATTATATCCGATTCAAGAGAGAAAGTGATGCAGAACACTGCCTGTGTGCTCGCTCACGTCACAGAGCTCAGCTTCAGAGTGAATGTGAACAAGAGCAATTTCACTCCTGCCCAGAATGTTATATTTCTGGGTCTGGAGCTGAATTCCATTATGATGCATGCGTGCTTGTCGCAAGAGCGCATTCTCTCTTTCATGAATTGCCTCTTACAGTTCAGGGAAGGAGCGACGGTACATTATCGCACATGTCTCAGATTACAGGGTCTTATGGCTTCAGCTGTCCATGTCCTGCCTCTGGGCCTTCTGAGAATGAGGGCATTCATGAAGTGGGTTTTATCTCTTCATCTCAGCCCATTACACGATCTTTGCCGCTCTGTCACAGTGACGCGTTTGTGTACGGCAGCGCTGCGCACTGGAGGAAGGCACTGAAGTTCCCTGAAGTTTTACACGCAGGGAACCTCCCTGGGGGCCCTCAAATGGTAACGACAGACGCATCCTTAACAGGATGGGGAGTCACTCAGTAGGGCAGAATAGTGAACGGTGTGTGGCCGAGCACACTCCACTCAGCCCACATAAATTATTTGGAGCTCCTCACTGTTTGGAAGGCTCTGAAACATTTTCTGCCCCGCCTGCAGGGGCATCACTTGCTGGTGCGTTGCCACAACACCACAGCCGTGGCACATATCAACCGCCAAGGGGTGATATGCTCCTCCAAACTTCATGGTCTAGCTCACAAACTGTTAGTATGGAGCAGGCGGCACTTTTTGTCGTTACGGGCGACCCATGGCCTGGGCATTCTGAACAGGGGTGCAGACCTTTTATCGAGGGGGAACCCACTCTAGGCTGAAGAATGGCCTCTACCCTCACATAGTGGATCTGCTATGGAAGAGGTTCAGTCAGGCAGCTGTCAATCTCTTCGCCTCGCTCGAAAACACCAATTGTTGTTCTTCGTTGTCCACCAATATGTTCTTCTCGCTACGGGAGAAGGATGCCCCCCTCGGTGTGGACCCACTGGCCCACCCATGGCCCAATGTGCTGCTCTATGCTTTTCCTCCGCTCTGCCTGATATCTCCTACTCTGGTCAGGGTGAAAGAACAAAGCCTGACTCTGATTTTGATAGCACCCAGGTGGCCCAAATCTTCATGGCTGGTAGAGATAGTTCCTCTTCTGTATGCACAGCCATGGCCCCTCCCATTAAGCACGGACCTCCTGTCTCAAGCAAACGGGGAAATATACCATCCGCACCCAGACAGGGTAGCTCTCTGGGCCTGGCCCCTGAGAGGGCCAATTTAAACACATTGGGGCTCCCCCCTCGTGTTGTTGCTACCATGCAGAATGCTAGAGCCTCCTCTACACGCTCCCTTTATGATTGTAAGTGGCGTGTGTTTGAGGAGTGGTGCGAGGGGAGTCAGCTGATATCATATCAGTGCTCAGTTCCTTGGGCCCCCCTGAACACGGGGAATCCTATTTCTAAGCAATGCCTCTCTCATTGGCTCGTGGAAGCCATCTCATTTGCATATGAATCTAAGGGAGTGCGGCCTCCAGAGGGCCTAAAAGCACATTCCACTAGGGGTATGGCGGCCTCCTGGGCTCTATTTAAAGGGGTTTCCTTGCAGAACATTTGTGCCTCTGCAAGCTGAGCCTCTCCACATATGTTTGTCAGATACTACCAGCTTGATGTTACCCACATGTAGCTCACTCTGTTTTAGGTGTGGGCTCTTCGTAGCCTTGTGCCTTTAGACCTGCTACACCTTTTAAGCTTGGGTTGACCAGAATGGCTTATTCATGTCATTAAGCAGGTCATTTGTACCTTCCCCTGACACCATATTATATATTCATTTATATGTATACTGTATATACAGTATATATATGTGTCATTGTATATATAAATCTTTATATATGCTTCCAGCATTATGTGTGTTGTCAGGTTTTGTCATGTTATCGCATGTCATGGTTTTATGGCTGGTATTGCATGCTCACTTTGTGAGGGGTCAGATACTTGGTGACGTGTCAAGCATCGCCTTCCAGGTGACTGTCCTCTGGCTTACAGGGCCTCACTGTGAGTGTACTGGGCAACCGGGGAGCAGTCTATATCTCCCATAGGTGGATCTCGAACACGAGATGATGAAAGAGAAAAATAGGTTACTGTTACAGTGAAGGGGCGGTCCCTTACCTGCCATTGGGTACATGCTCCTGTCTGTCGAGCCAGACTTGGTGCAATTGGATAATTCTGCAGAGGTCAGGTACGGATGCCCTTCCCATAGGTGGATCTCTCCACTCGATGTTTCAGAGAACCGTGGTTACGAACAGTAACCTATTGGTTCGGTACGTACCTCGGTTTTGACGCCACGGTTCGGTATGGTTTTGGTACAGCAGTGTAAAAAAAATAAACAAAATAGCTTTTTCATTATTATTAAACAGTGGTTTACTAAGCAAATTGCTCTTTCTTTAAATAAATCATATTATAATTGCAATTAGGGATAAAAATCTACCTCAGCTTCTGGTCTAAAATATAGGGAGCCCTTTTACTTTACTATAAGGTAACAATTAACAACAGAGCCCAAACTTAAATTCAATGACTATTTATTTTTAAATATAATAATAGACACTGATATAAAAAAAAGTATGCAAACATGTAAATTGCACATAATGCCGTTTTTAGATTAATTGATAAAATATAACATTTCTATTTGTTGTTGAAATACAATCATTTACACAGTGGCTGTCATAGCTTGTTTCATAACAGATTTATTTAAACATAAATTAAATAATTAAGACATCACTAACAGGCTAAGTAAATTATGAGTATAGTCTAATATTTCACAAAATGCTCTTCTCTGCACTTCATTTCTCTAGCAAACTAACACGCTGTAGACACTGATGAGGTAAATGAAATGCTACGTGACATTTTGTTTACAAGCTGTTCTATTGATGTTTTTCCGCGGTTGAAACACTGATTGAGCAATTACATGAGACACTAGATGTTCATTCATGTTTATTTTGTGTTATAACTAGTAGTAAAGAGGAAGGGATGATCGCGCTCACTTGCACTCCGCACTGCTGTTTGAACTGAGGCATTTATACAGCGATCTATCACAACACATCAAAGAGTGCCAAAACAGCATTTATTGTTGGAATTTACTTTAAAAAATGTAATGATTTGTTCGGTACATGTGTACCAAACCGAAAGACCCGTACCGAACATATTTGGTACGAATACGTGTACCATTACACCCCTACTATGCAGTGTATTGTATTGGTGTTTTCCTCTGAGGATCACTGATAAAAGAGTGAATGTTTTGGTGAGACACCATCATTTTTCTTGTTCAGCTCTTTCAGGATGACCGCCTGTTGTTCTGCAGTTTTCTCAGCGTCCCTCAGTTGCATCTCTAAAGCTCTGATGTTGGCTTTCTGCTCTGTGACAGTGGCGGTCAGTTCTCTCAGTGCTGCGTGGATGTCAGAGAAGCTCAGATGGCAGTATTGTTGGCTGTCAGTTGAAGCTTCGTCTCTCAGAGTGTCTGTCTGAGGTGGATTCTGTCTTCTGTCCTCATTGCTGAGCTGTTGCCTGATCTCATTCTCACCGTGTCCTTCATTTACCTGCTGCTGTACGACAAACACAAATGTTTGCTACAGCAGCAGTATACAGAACCAACCTTTCATTCTTCACTGATGTCCAGCTCTTGCTCCGTCATCCCCACAGCCCCTCATGCTCTTTTTATAGTGTCTTGCCTAACTGTCTTTTATGCTTGATTTATATTGCTTCAGATAAGAAAAGTAGTCAAAGTTAATTGTTAATCATATTGTCATATGTTCAGTAGATGTTTAACTCTGTTCACAGTGTTTGTGGCACAATGTTGAGCACAACAGAAAATAACTTTTTTTTTTCCTTTTTTAAATTGATATAGATCAGGGGTGCCCAACCCTGCTCCTGGCGATCAACTGTCCTGCAAAGTTTAGCTTCAACTCTAATCAAAGACACCTGCCTTTAATTTTTAAGTGATCCTGAAGACCCTAATTAGTTGCTTCAGGTGTGTTTGATTAGGGTTGGAGCTGAACTTTGCAGGACAGTCGATCGCCAGGAGCAGGGTTGGGCACCCCTGATATAGATTGTCACACCACTTTCAGGTATCCATGTGAGAAAGAATAAAAATAAATAAACTCTGAATGTAAGTTTACAGAGACAAAATCAGCAAGTAATGCTTACATATATAATGTTGAAGCCTTGTGACAATACAACAGAATTTATTCAACGTTTACTGCTTTAACTAAAGAATAAGCTTACAAGTATTTCTGTGGTGATTGATATGATTGAGTTGTTAAAATGTTTTTTCCCCACATGCATCAACATGCTGTATCAACAGTACATGAATTAATACATAAAGAGCAAAATCAGTTTCATTCTTTCCATGCCATTAATGTATAATCAAGTTATATACATAATATATTTAAAATGACAGGCTGTGTGCAAAAAGACTAAACAGTTTACAACCTTTTAATAAAGATATTCAACAAAACTTGTGAAGGTAAATTTAATGACAAAACATTAAATATAATTATGAAACTGATTTGCAACTTTTCAAATGCTAGAATACCCTTAATTCTGGGAAAATGGTTTATGGACTTAAAGTAAGATTTACGGTGTCTTGTTTTACAGTACCATAATGTGAGCTTCTGTTATGAACTGCTCCGAGACACGAAGGCTGAGGATCCAAACACAGTATTTATTGAAGGAATATCCACAAACAAGATCCAAAAAACAGCAAAAGGTCATATACCAGCAAAACGAGAGTAATCCAGACAAAATGAGCAGAATAACCAAGACACAGGGAAACCAGGAGACAACGGCTCAGAAACACAGTACCTAGCACAAGCAAGACTTAGTGAAGAGTGACTGAGAGACCGTGCTATATATAGGCAGAGGTAATGAGGCTAATGAGTAACCGCTGGTAACAATCATGGTGATGAACCTGAGCATTCGATTATGGGAGATAAAGTCCGTGACAGAGTGGCATTAGTCTGGGGTGGAGTGCCGTTTGGTGGCAATCAAGATCACGTCTACATTGACTTGTTTTACAGTACCATAATGTGAGTTAACTATTACTGGTTGTTACGTATGGCTGTAGTAAAGCACATGACGAAGGAGATGGAGAACATAAACAGTATTTATTACAGGAGAATAACAACTACACATTTCATAGACGAGACAGGACAATGAAGTGCGGAAATACGGCTAAAATAGACAGGGGATGATTGAATGAAACCGAACAGATGTGCAGGACTAATTAACAAATGAGGAAACTACCTAGAGCAGGGGTTCCCAAACTCGGTCCTGGAGGGCCGGTGTCCAGCAGAGTTTTGCTCCAACCTCAATCAGACACACCTGAACCAACTAATCAAGCTCTTACTAGACATACTAGAAACTTTGTGGCAGGTGTTTTGAGGCAAGTTGGATCTAAACTCTGCAGGACACTGGCCCTCCAGGACTGAGTTTGGGCACCCCTGACCTAGAGCAGGGGTTTTCAACCTTTTAGGACATGCGCCCCCCCAAGTTTGTCTAATTTCACTTGAGCCCCCCCAACATCCAAAATTTTTTTTTTTTATATTTATAAAGTTTTGTCTAACTAACTGTGCATGCGTGGGATGCTGCCGCTGGTTTGAATTTGGAGCTCCGTCAAATTTATCGTTAATCCTCTGTCTAAACCAGGGGTGTCAAACTCAGCTCTGCAGAGTTTAGTTCCAACCCTCCTCCAATACACAAACCATGAAGGACTTGATTAGCTGGATCAGGTGTGTTTAATTAGGATTGGAGCTAAACTCTGCTGGGCTGTGGCCCTCCAGGAATAGAGTTTGACACCCCTGGTCTAAACTAAACTACAATCTGTTATTTTCAAATTTCACAGTGGGTGAACATGTCCCCGATATTAATTAACATCAAAAACAATCAGAACGGGTTGAAATGGCTAGTTCTATCTGATTTTCCGAACATCCGCTACTAGCTTAGCCCGTTAGCATCAGCAGCATGGTTCCCGGCTACTGTTTGCCTTGTTTACACACTTTTTACTCAGAAACGTACTGTTATTTGTTTAAATGGCGAATGTGTTGGATGAGTGCAGGTGAGGACACGTTCGAGCTGCACACGGTGCGGTTGGAGTTGGAGACCGAACTCCTGAAGAGCGACGAGAGCATCGGAGCTGTCGTGCTGCACGCAGGGGTGAACGACATCAGGCTGCGGCAGACGGAGCAGGACTTCAGGAGCCTGATCGAGACGGTTCACAGCACATTGCCCTCAATGAGGATCATCGTGTCTGGAACGCTTCTGACGTACCGATGAGGAAATAAAAGGTTCAGTAGATTATTTGCTCTAAATGAATGGCTATTGTCGTGGAGTAATGAACAGAAACTGCTCTTTGTTAATAACTGGAATCTTTTCTGGAAGCGACCTAGGCTCTTCCGTGCTGATGGCCTGCATGCGTAGTCCATTCGATAGAGACTGTCTGTTCCCTGAATAATGAGATCGAATAATAAATCTACTATAGTATCTAGAAAAATTATGATTGTGATTAAACCAGAAAATCACAAATTAAGTGAACAAAAATTATTTCTAAAGTTTGGGCTCCTAAACATTAGATCACTAACACCTAAGGCAGTTATTGTAAACAAAATGATCACAGATAATAGTTGTGATATACTCTGCCTTACTGAAACCTGGCTTAAACCTAATGATCATTTTGGTCTAAATGAGTCTACTCCTCCAGGCTACTGTTATAGTTGCGGCAGTGTCGCAACAATAAATAGAGATATTCGTAATGTTACTCAGAAAACAGGACATTGGTTTAACCTATTTGAAGTGCTTGTGCTAAATATTATGCTTACAATCCCTGCTATCTTTCGTTTTGGCTAACGTGTATAGACCTCCAGGGCCCAATGTTGATTTTCTAAAAGAGTTTGCAGATTTTCTCTCAGACCTACTGGTCAGTGTTGATAAAGTGTTGATTGTCGGAGATTTGAACATTCACATTGATGATAAAAATGATGCGTTAGGGGTTGCGTTTACAGATTTACTAAACTCATTTGGGGTCAAGCAAAATGTCACTAGACCCACTTATAGTCTTAATCATACACTAGATTTAATTATATCGCATGGAACCAATCTTACTGATATAGATGTGATACAGCAAAGTGAGGATGTTACTGATCACTACCTTGTAACGTGTGTACTTAATAACGCTGACATTTGTCATATTGCTCCGCGTTATTGAATATGTAGAACAATTATCCCAACCAGTAAAGATAGATTCACAAATAACCTGCCTGATCTGTCTCAGCTGCTCAGTGTTCCCATAAACACAAATTAACTAGATGAAATGACTAGCAGTATGGGCACAGTCTTCTCTAATACATTAGATACTGTCACACCGATCAGATTAAAAAGGGTTAGAGAGAAAAAATACTGCACCATGGTACAACAGTAATAGTCAGGCTCTAAAGAGAGATGCTCGTAACCTGAAGCGCAAATGGAAACGTACTCATTTAGAGGTCTTTAAAATCGCATGGAAAGAAAGCATATCCCACTACAAAAAGGCTCTAAAAGTAGCTAGGGCCGAGCATTTCAACAAACTCATAGAAAATAACCAAAACAATCCAAAGCATTTATTTAATACAGTCGCTAGACTAACAAACAGACATCACCTGAACTGAACATTCCATCACCGTTTAGTAGTAATGACTTTATGAATTTCTTCACAGAGAAAATCGAAACTATTAAAACTACAATTGTAAATGTACAACCTTTGACTGCGTTTTATGATCCAGCCTCTGTTACTGCCCCTAAAGAACAATTACAGTGCTTTACAACCAGGGTTGGGCAAAGATACATCAAAATGTATTTTAAAATAAAATACCAAATACCTTCATTTTAAGTGTATCAAAATAAACTACAAAACACAGCAACCACACCATGTATCAAAATAAACTACTGTATTTTTGTATTTTGAAAATACTAAAAAATACTTTTACAAGGGAGCATGAAATTTCTTCGCAAACCTTCCATCACTGGCCCATTTGATCTATCCCTTCACCATTGCACTGACTCAGATGATTAAGTAAACAGTGTTCGATAGCAACAGCTTTTGTCTGCCCGAGTCATGCAATAAATCTGACATATGCAATCAGTTAATGCCGAGTTCACACTGCACGATTTTAGCCCGATTTTTCACTCGCCGACAGGTTTTGCGAAATCGCCGACAAATGCCCGACATCGGAGGCAACGCGTTATTTCCTTATCACTTCTCGCCATAGGCGTAGCTCGACGTTTGAGTTTGGGGGGGTCAAACCGAACCGGTGAATTTGGTCAGATGTAACATTACTTTTAAACACATTTTAGTTCCCTCTCGAGCTTTCACGAGACATCACGGAGATATTTCTCCGTTATGGGAACTCCTTCCCTTCCAACCTTTCTTGAAGTCCTATTGGCTAACGCCAGTCCAAATTAAAAGAAAACGGGTTACTGCGTTTATATGACCAAGTGCGTTTTCGGCTTATTAAGCATAATCTGCTTAAGAATGTGCATGTAAATGCGCTCATCGAGATCTCGCAAAGGAAGGAAACTGACTGCAATTGAGATCTCCTAAAGGATTTTACGAGTATATGCTTTTTCTGTGCAATATATACTTTGTCAATTCAATTTTTTTGTCAAATTGTCCTTCAACCTTGTACTGGCATTTTAAGCTCGAGCTGCTGAGCAGCACAGCAAAAAATAGACTCGACGCCAAAACCGCTGCTGAGCTGCTGCAGCATCCGGTGTAAAAGCACTCATTCGTTAACATGCATACCAGGAAAAATATGCGCAGTGCTGCTCCGCTGCAGCGTGCGGTGTATCAGGTGTCTTTCGTTAACATTCACGCCGATGTGCAGTGCGGTGTAAAACAGGTTTTACAATACACACGCTCTGCCGTGTGCAGCTCTGCTATGCTCTTTCACACGCGGTCATATCTGTGTCTTTTCTGTGCAATATATACTTTGTCAATTCAATTTTTTTGTCAAATTGTCCTTCAACCTTGTACTGGCATTTTAAGCTCGAGCTGCTGAGCAGCACAGCAAAAAATAGACTCGACGCCAAAACCGCTGCCGAGCTGCTGCAGCGTCCGGTGTAAAGGCACTCATTCGTTAACATGCATACCAGGGAAAAAATGCGCACTGCTGCAGCTTGCGGTGTTACAGGCATCTTTCGTTAACATTCACGCCGATGTGCATGCGGTGGGAAACAGGTTTTATAATACATACACGCTGCCGTGTGCAGCTCTGCTATGCTCTTTCACACACAGTCATATCCGTGCCTCAGAGCGGCTCCCAGTAACT
>NW_015549738.1:21591-28208 GCF_001515605.1 Sinocyclocheilus anshuiensis
TGTATTATTATTTTTTTCGTGTACAACCGACGAACTTAACATAGGCTGAAAGTAGCAAGCTAACGTTAATTGTGGGGCTGCTGCTCGGTATAATAGTTTTCAAGAACATTATGTAAATTGGTAAACTATTTAGCCTAGGCTACTAAAGTGAACACAAACTTAACATGAACTGTTAAAAATTCTAGCAATTTATGCAAAAAAAATTGATGGAATGCTGGCAGCCTGCACGTTTCTTACCTTGACCAACTTCTTCCATATGCATCAATTTTCTGTTCTGATCTCGACAAGTCTGGGCAAACTAGCCTACTGAGTAGCACCCATCAGAGGCCGCATTTTTATGATGTCATCATGTAGACTTCTTACAAAGTATTTTACAGTATTTTAAAACTACAAAAATACAAAACACTAAAGTATTTTGATACAAAATACGAAGCCATTTTCATCAACCCTATCAAATACAAATTACAAAATACTATTTTGTATTTGAAATACATGTATCATAAATACTGCCCATCCCTGTTTACAACTATAGGATGAGAAGAACTAAATAAACTAATTACATCTAAACCAACAACATGTTTACTAGATCCCACTCCCACTAAATGATTGAAAGAGTTGTTACCTGTAGCAGAAGAGCCTCTTCTCTTCCGTCTAAATGACAGAAATTCCATCTTATGTCTAAAATATTAGAAAAAGTTGTGTCCACTCAATTGTACTCCTTTCTGCAAAAAAATATCTATGAAAAATTTCAGTCTGGATTCAGGCATCATCATATCACAGAAACTGCACTTGTTAAAATTACAAATGACTTCTAGCTTCTGACCAAGGATGTGTCTCAATACTAGTTTTACTTGATCTTAGTGCTGCGTTCGACACTATAGACCATGACATACTCATAGGCCGACTACAAAATTACACTGATATTCAGGGACAGGCATTACAGTGGTTTAGATTGTACTTAGCAGACGTTAACATTTTGTCTGCTTAAATGGTGAAAAATCCAAGTTAACATCGGTAAATTATGGGGTGCCGCAAGGATCCGTTTTAGGCCCTCTGTTATTTTCAATATACATGCTGCCACATGGAATTAGTTTCCACTGCTATGCTGATAATAATCAAGTAATGTATTTCATCAAGACCAGATTAAATTTCTAAACTATCCAAGTTGACAGAATGTGTTAAAGATATAAAACAATGGATGATCAGTAATTTTCTTCTATTAAATTCAGACAAGACTGAGGTATTACTTATTGGACCAAAAACCTGCACACAGAATCTCTTAGAATACAATTTGCAACTAGAAGGATGTACTGTTGTCATCATCTACAGTTCAAGACCTGGGTGTTACATTAGACAGCAACTTATTTTTCGAAAATCTTACTTCATATATTACGAAAACAGCCTTCTTCCACCTCAGAAACATTGCTAAGCTACGGAACGTGTTATCTTTTTCTGACGCAGAAAAGCTAGTTCATGCATTCATGACTTCTTGACTAGATTACTGTAATGCACTACTAGCTGGTTGTCCTGCATCTTCAATAAACAACCTACAGTTAGTCCAAAATGCAGCTGCTAGAGTTCTTACCAGGTCAGAAAATCTGATTTTAAAATCTCTAATGTCACCAAGAAGTGTTGCGCATGCGCAGACTCTGCTGTGTGCATTAAGCTAACGTTACGGATGTTGAAAGAAGATGATACATTTTTCAATTACCTGGAAAACGGCATGGTAAGCATAGATTTGACAGTAAATAACATACTATGTTTATTAAAAATGTTTACCGTTTGTGTTTAATGATCAATCCTTAATGTTTTCTTTTATTTTGTCATCTTCATTTCATCAACAGGTCACATAGGATTTGCTGTGACGTGCACAGACACAATGAGCGAGCCTCCTCAGAGGATTTTGTTTAAACGGTATCTAACTGATGCTGAAGAAGAAATTCCTCCAAGAACCCAACGAAGGGAATTTAAAAAAGGTGTGTGGATAACGTTATCTCCCACTGATAAGTCCGAGATTAAAGGGATGGTTCACCCAAAAATAAAAATTACTCACCCTCATGTCATTCCAAACCTGTTGCAAGACCTTCATTCATCTACAGAACACAAATGAAGATATTTTTGAGAGCTCTCTGACCCTGCATAGACCGCAAGGGTCCTACTACGGTCAAGGCACAGAAATGTAGCAAGGACATTGTTAAAATAGAGCATGTGACATAGTGCTGGGTGGTATACCAGTTCATACTGGATACCGGTGTTTATCTGAATTCTGAAGTGACATGTGGCCAAGTATGGTTACCCATACTAGGAAATAGTGCTCTGCATTTAACCCATCCTAAGTGCACACACACAGCAGTGAACACACACACACACACCGTGAACACACACCCAGAGCAGTGGGCAGCCATTTATGCTGCAGCGCCCGGGGAGCAGTTGGGGGTTCGGTGCCTTGCTCAAGGGCACCTCAGTCATGGCATTGAAGGTGGGAGAGAGCGCTGTACATTCACTCCCCCCACCTACAATTCCTGCAGGACCGGAGACTCGAACTTGCAACCTTTGGGTTACGAGTCCGACTCTCTAACCATTAGGCCACGACTTCCCCATCTTTATCTTTATGATATGAATTTTTAAAATACCGCAATACGCAGTATTGCAATACGCAGTATGCCGCTTAAACAACGTTCGGAACGCGACACTGTTTGAAAGGGGTCTCTTTTCACTGTTGCACTGTGGTGAGGGAACAGCTGTATGTGTTACTAAGCGTGAAAGTTCAGAAACTGAAGATATAGAACTAATAGAACGTGATGACACAGAAGAACTCCTCCTCAATATCCACATTGACCGCCACAAATATCCACCGCCCGCTGCCATCAGCTCCCGCGTCTCACACACACGAGCACGACTTTAGCACTAGATTTAGATTTTCAGACCCTTTTAGCTGCTTTATTCCATAGAATATTCATACTGACAAACCTAGCGACTTTTTGGATAAACCGTAGCTATGGTTCAGTTGGAGGATTTCGCCAGTGCTGTCCCGCGAACGCGAGGTCTGACCTTGCCAGAGACGTGTCGCCTCTCTCGGCATCTGTTCTGTGCAGTAAGCGGCAGAGAAGCACCGCAGCCGACTCGTCAATAAATGAGTACAAAACAGCGTTTCCTAGCACCTGTCGCTTACTGATTGTTTGGAATTATAAATATGCGCGTACTTCGTCTTTTAATATAAATATGCGCGGAGTTCGTCTGTTAATATCACATGCACTTTTTTGTTTGTTGTTTTGTTTAGTTTGTTACTCAGATGCAGGCAGTGCGCTGCATGAGACAAATAGTAAGTAATATAGCCAAAACAACTGCATAGCCGCTCTTTAGTGTAGATGCATGCTGATTTTATCAGACTATGCCGCAATTTATAAATGAGTGACTCCTGGTTAACATGTATTAAAAGGGGTCGTGTTTAGTCACTATTTAGTGTGGTATTTTTTGACAATATTCACTCATCATGACAGTAAAATAGGGCATTCTAAGTCAATATACTGCAGTATTTCCTCTCTCAATCAGTAGAAAACATGGTTAACACCCGGTCATGCATGAAAAAAAAATACACCGTCATGTACCGTGAAACCGGCATGTTCACAGAGTAAGTTACCACGGTAACTGACTCTGAGTATAAGTTACTTCTCCTTCAGAAACGGGCTTGACTCACCCTGCTTTCTCGGGTTTGACAAACCTCTCATTCTGAAACAGAAATCCCAGAGTTTTCCTCATTTCAGGGTTAACATACTCAGAGTTTTCACTTAACCTCCTTTTTGAAACGGGCCTCTGGAGTACCCCCAGCACTGCGCATTTTGGATATCTTTCTTATCTGACACACATTTAAGGTCTTGGCGTATTTACTAATGAGCTGATCATTTGAATTAGGTGTGTTTGATTAGGGAGACATCTAAAATGTGCAATGATGGGGTATTATATAATTTACATGCCCACACTGCTGCCTTCTGTACAAGCACCTGTGGTAAGACTTCAATGCAAATATCAGACCATATAATTTACATGCCCATACTGCTGTCTTTTGTACAGTTGAGCTCAGCTCATCACTGATGAACTTTACACAGTTAACTGAACTGAATCAATACTGAACTGAATTTATCGTCTCAGGTTACGACTGTAACCCCTGTTCCCTGAGAAGGGAATGAGATGCTGCATTGTTTGATGACTATAGAGCCCGATCGATATATCGTTTTGCCGATTTTATCGGCCGATATGAGCCTGTTGCAGATATATTGGTATCGGCGTATATGCCGCCGATAAGCCACCGATATGAATTTTTTTTTTACAGAACGTAAAACTCAGATAAAATGCTTGTAAATTGTGTAATATGTACCGTGAAACCGGTATAATTTTGAAAAATACCGCGATATAAAGTTTTGGTCAGCACTAATGTGACATCTATGTTTTTAACAAACTTTTGTGTATTTGACAGTTTAAGCGGAATAAGACATGAAAGATAACTTAATTTAGTGCTCACATGCCGTGTGACAGCTGCTTTCTCTGCGTGTGTTTCGTATGTGTGCACTCAGAAACTACTATAACAGAAGTTTAAACTGATATGGCTTTAAAACGCATGATTTCAGTGCGATAGACATAATAATCAAAACCTTGTTTTTTCAAATCAAAATCAAAACCAACAATTTTTTTTTTATCATGGTATTTGAGGTACGAGCTGTAAAGGCACAGCCCTATTCTGGAAAATGGGGCGGGGAGCAGCAGCTCATTTGCATGTAAAGATACATGCACGAAAACCATGTGTTTCTGCTTCCACTCAAAATAGGCATTTTCAAAATGATATAATAAATGATCTGTGGGGTATTTTGAGCTGATGGTAACGACGGAACTTGCGACCACAGTTGCTTTTGGAAAATGCACCCCAGGTTAGGTTCACAGAGTAAGTTACCACGGTAACTGACTCTGAGTATAAGTTACTTCTCCTTCAGAAACGGGCTTGACTCACCCTGCTTTCTCGGGTTTGACAAACCTCTCATTCTGAAACAGAAATCCCAGAGTTTTCCTCATTTCAGGGTTAACATACTCAGAGTTTTCACTTAACCTCCTTTTTGAAACGGGCCTCTGGAGTACCCCCAGCACTGCGCATTTTGGATATCTTTCTTATCTGACACACATTTAAGGTCTTGGCGTATTTACTAATGAGCTGATCATTTGAATTAGGTGTGTTTGATTAGGGAGACATCTAAAATGTGCAATGATGGGGTATTATATAATTTACATGCCCACACTGCTGCCTTCTGTACAAGCACCTGTGGTAAGACTTCAATGCAAATATCAGACCATATAATTTACATGCCCATACTGCTGTCTTTTGTACAGTTGAGCTCAGCTCATCACTGATGAACTTTACACAGTTAACTGAACTGAATCAATACTGAACTGAATTTATCGTCTCAGGTTACGACTGTAACCCCTGTTCCCTGAGAAGGGAATGAGATGCTGCATTGTTTGATGACTATAGAGCCCGATCGATATATCGTTTTGCCGATTTTATCGGCCGATATGAGCCTGTTGCAGATATATTGGTATCGGCGTATATGCCGCCGATAAGCCACCGATATGAATTTTTTTTTTACAGAACGTAAAACTCAGATAAAATGCTTGTAAATTGTGTAATTACGTAGTTTGTCCAGCAGAGTGCGCTCCATTGTTTGCTACTGGCGATCTGGATGAAACACTTTAAAGCTTAAGTCTATGGAAAACCATTGAAACTTTGAACGGCCATATCTCCGTAACGGCGCGGCGAAGTGTGCACTCAGAAACTACTATAACAGAAGTTTAAACTGATATGGCTTTAAAACGCATGATTTCAGTGCGATAGACATAATAATCAAAACCTTGTTTTTTCAAATCAAAATCAAAACCAACAATTTTTTTTTTATCATGGTATTTGAGGTACGAGCTGTAAAGGCACAGCCCTATTCTGGAAAATGGGGCGGGGAGCAGCAGCTCATTTGCATGTAAAGATACATGCACGAAAACCATGTGTTTCTGCTTCCACTCAAAATAGGCATTTTCAAAATGATATAATAAATGATCTGTGGGGTATTTTGAGCTGAAACTTCACAGACACATTCTGGGGACACCTGAGATTTATATTACATATTGTAGAAAGGGGCATAATAGGCCACCTTTAACTGAGAGATTAAGGATACATTACTAATTCCATTAGTAAGTCCACTAGAGGGAGCACAAGATAAGAAATCGAAGTATAATCTTTTTCTATCAGCCTCCATAATTTTGAAGGACAAATAAATGCATAAGTTAAATTTAAGTGCGCTGACAATAGAGTTTAATGTAACTAGATTAAAAAGAAAGTTGTGAAACACTTGTAGAACTTTAAAGGGGTCCTATTATGCTCTTTTACAAAGTCTTGATTTTGTTTTGGGGGTGTACTATAACAGGCTCTCATACTAGGTTGTTCGAAAAACACATTATTTTTCACATATTTTACATTACAACACCTCTCTCCCCAGTCTGGCATGAAAGGCTCGAATAGTTCCTGTATCAAATGAAAGCCCGCCTTCTGAAATACGAAATGTGCTGTGATTGGTTAGCTG
>NW_015549738.1:30681-31022 GCF_001515605.1 Sinocyclocheilus anshuiensis
TTTTATGCTCAAACAGCAACATTACAGACTAACTAAAGTTGAAAAAGTGAAAAAGCATAATAGCACCCCTTTAAATGTTTTCCTTTTTTATATACCCCAAAATTGAAAACATTTGTCAAGTTGCCAGACATGATTAAATATATTGATGTCCATTTAAAATGAAGGGACAACTGTATTTGCCTCTAAAAGTACATGCTGTTTTTGACACTTTCACAGAGTCTGCATGATGCAAATGTGCAATAAATTAATGTAGCCTACCTGTACTGCAAAAAATGCTTTTCTTAGTATTTTTGTCTTGTTGTTTCCAGTCAAAATATCTAAAGATTCTTAAATCAAGATGC
>NW_015549738.1:31288-42834 GCF_001515605.1 Sinocyclocheilus anshuiensis
TCAGCGACCAGCTCTGATCAGCTGCAGTCCTTCTTTTGGAAGGCCAACCAAAGTAGTTTCACTTTCACAACGAAACACAGCGTCACACACGGTGGGCTAGAGTGAGCGGCGGCCGGGGGCTAGAGTGAGCGGCGGCCGGGGTCTAGAGTGAGCGGGGGCTAGAGTGAGTGGCGGCGGCGGTGGATTCGACGAAGGAGCGTCCAGAGGGCTTGCTGCAACCACATGTGACGACCCCGGGCTGGACTCCGCTTCGTCCAAGGTGAAAGCCGTTCCGGCGATCCACAGCGCTTGTTGTTTCCAGTCAAAATATCTAAAGATTCTTAAATCAAGATGCATTTTCTACTTAAGAAAATTACAAAGTATTTAGTCTTTTAAGTGTATTTTTCTTATTTTGCAAATTATCTGCCAATGGGGTAAGAAAAATATTCTTGTTTCCATTTGCATTAAGATTTTTCTTGTTTTATGTAAAATGCACTAAGATTCCAAAATATTTACTAAAAAAAGCATTTTTGCAGCGGGAATGAATGAATGAGGTATTTAAACATCGCTTCCGGTTTGAAAAATGAGATGGAGACCAAAATGAACTCTGGGTTTAATGAATAAAACCTGCTCCCAACCAGGGGTGCGTTTCCCAAAAGCATCGTTATCTAACTATGGTCGTAAGTTCCATTGAACTCTATTGGTAACGACGGAACTTGCGACCACAGTTGCTTTTGGAAAATGCACCCCAGGTTAGGTTCACAGAGTAAGTTACCACGGTAACTGACTCTGAGTATAAGTTACTTCTCCTTCAGAAACGGGCTTGACTCACCCTGCTTTGGCGTGTTAGAACGAGCAGTTTTAGGTAGGTGTGGTTGACTCTTAACCAACGCATGTAGGGTGGCATTCGAAAGGGCTCCACGAGCTGAAGGGATCCCCCGAATTTGGTGGAGATCTGCCGCCACGTTCGTGAGATAGTGACACCTGCTAACCCTTTCACTTCAGTGTTCAGGCAGCAGCATTCAAGCTGAATTTAATTCTCTCTCTGTTGTATATTTGCTCATAGTCTCGTGAAGCCGCTTTCATATTGCTGTTCACTCACCGGGTTGATGCTCAGGAAATGCTCCAGCACGGCCCTGCTATAACATTCCAGTTGAGAAATGCAATAAAATACGATGTTTTGTTTGTTATATTCCAATATTCCAGAGATTATTATTCAGTGAATTAACATTATCCGGTGAATTATTCTTGACTCTGTAGCTATTAAACAGCTTATAAACCTACTAAAACTGTAGTTTAAAATGAAGTCCAAAGTGAAGTATGGACTTACTTCACTCAGTCATTTATTTACTTTATAACAGTAAATAAATATCGGTTCTGCATATCAGTTATCGGGCACATAAACATGCAAATAATTGGTATCAGTATCGGTTATAAAAAAACTATATTGGTCGATTACTAGTTCTTAATCCTGGTCCTCACGACCCCCGCTCTGTACATTTTGTATGTATCTCTTACCACTTCAGAGGTTTGTTCTATTCGACCATAAGTACCCTGCAAAGTGGACATCACAGGATATTCTGCCATGATTCCAGTTCAAAGGGAACATACATGTTACATTCAAAGGGCATTAACGTGTGCGAGATGTGAATTTAAATAGTATTTATTTACAGAGGTATATTATGTCACACTTCTTGAGTAAGTTTCGTCTGCGTGTGAAGACAGTGGCGTAGCACAAATCCGTGAATGAATGTTCCGAAGTGAAATAAACTTCAAAGAAATAAAGTTTAATGGAATTGAATTGAAATAAAGTTGAATAAACTTCAACTTTACTGTTCAGTGCACTAATGTCAGGACTCATTTTGGACGATGAAGTCTATTGTTAAATACCCTGCCTTCATTACATATCTTTGTCACGTCATTATAAGTGTTCGTCACCACATTTGAGTGATTATTGATTATTGCAAGTATGTATGTGTATATACTGTATATTCAGTTTATGTATATACTGCATTCTATATATAGTATATAGTACAAGTTTGGACACACGGATGGGAAAGTGTACAAACTTTTGACTGGCACTGTACTACTGTAATATACACATAAAGGTGTATAAAAAAATCGGCCCTCAAAAAAAAACAAAAAAAAAAAACATACCGGTCGGGCTCTAATGATGACACTTTGGGTGATGGCTTCAGCGTGACTTCAGTGTGTCTGAAGCACATGTGCAACCAGTCCAATTCTAATTGGTGCCGTGTCACCCTGTGATGCATGACGGCGTAACGCGGAAGCTACAAATGGAAGCCGGCATCACAATACAGTTATCTTCTGATAGGATGAAGCAAGCCATTCCCAGGCATTGAGGAAGTATGGCAAAGGGATGCAGCATCTCGTTACCTCTACAATCAATCTACTAATAGATTGTTTTGCAGCTGGGCTTCAAGAGCTCTCACTGGGTACAAAAAGTGTACCTCCTCTTGTTCTGCTGACACATGAGGAGGATGAATGGCCTAAAGGACCGTGAACTGGGCCATTTTAATAGGTACTTTAAGTATGTAACCCAGCCTTGGGTGAAGAACTGCTTTCACCTTTGCTGGAGCGATCTCCAAGCAGGCGGAGGCAACTAATAGGGCCTGGAAATCTCCTACCCTGTTTAGAGAAGAGCTTTTTCTCATCTGGCTCCTGAACTCTGGAATAGACTTCATGATAACATTCAAGGCGCATATACACTCACCCAGTTTAAATCTAGATTAAAGACATATTTCTTTAGCCAAGCATTCACAAAATGAATCTCATAACCGAGTACTCCAGTTATATCAGGTCATATGCACATAAATATATATTTTGCTTGAAATATTATGAACAGCAGCTACGCTAATTAAATTAGAAAACTAGAAATTATGCCAGCTCCAGTGTGGATCCAGCCTCTTGTACGAACATTTCAGATGACCCAACACCTATGAAAAGATGACCCAACTCCTGCAAGGACTTCAGATGAACATGAACTTGATATAAACATACAAAACTGCCAAATCATTACGATCTTGTAGTAATTGCTTAAATAGCTGATAATTTCTGCCTTAAATTAATACATTAGCAAACTGCATGATTTCTTTTATCTTAAACTTAATTTCTGAAATGATCGTTACTTTCACACAGTCACCTCTGGTAATAGAACACTCAAAATCAGGGGTCCTCAGCTCTGGACCTTGAGATCTACTTTATGTTCTTACTTCACTCAGTCATTTATTTACTTTATAACAGTAAATAAATATCGGTTCTGCATATCAGTTATCGGGCACATAAACATGCAAATAATTGGTATCAGTATCGGTTATAAAAAAACTATATTGGTCGATTACTAGTTCTTAATCCTGGTCCTCACGACCCCCGCTCTGTACATTTTGTATGTATCTCTTACCACTTCAGAGGTTTGTTCTATTCGACCATAAGTACCCTGCAAAGTGGACATCACAGGATATTCTGCCATGATTCCAGTTCAAAGGGAACATACATGTTACATTCAAAGGGCATTAACGTGTGCGAGATGTGAATTTAAATAGTATTTATTTACAGAGGTATATTATGTCACACTTCTTGAGTAAGTTTCGTCTGCGTGTGAAGACAGTGGCGTAGCACAAATCCGTGAATGAATGTTCCGAAGTGAAATAAACTTCAATGGAATAAAGTTTAATGGAATTGAATTGAAATAAAGTTGAATAAACTTCAACTTTACTGTTCAGTGCACTAATGTCAGGACTCATTTTGGACGATGAAGTCTATTGTTAAATACCCTGCCTTCATTACATATCTTTGTCACGTCATTATAAGTGTTCGTCACCACATTTGAGTGATTATTGCAAAAAATTTGTATGTATGTGTATATACTGTATATTCAGTTTATGTATATACTGCATTCTATATATAGTACCAGTCAAAAGTTTGGACACACGGATGGGAAAGTGTACAAACTTTTGACTGGTACAACTGTACTGTAATATACACATAAAGGTGTATAAAAAAATCGGCCCTCAAAAAAAAACAAAAAAAAAAAACATACCGGTCGGGCTCTAATGATGACACTTTGGGTGATGGCTTCAGCGTGACTTCAGTGTGTCTGAAGCACATGTGCAACCAGTCCAATTCTAATTGGTGCCGTGTCACCCTGTGATGCATGACGGCGTAACGCGGAAGCTACAAATGGAAGCCGGCATCACAATACAGTTATCTTCTGATAGGATGAAGCAAGCCATTCCCAGGCATTGAGGAAGTATGGCAAAGGGATGCAGCATCTCGTTACCTCTACAATCAATCTACTAATAGATTGTTTTGCAGCTGGGCTTCAAGAGCTCTCACTGGGTACAAAAAGTGTACCTCCTCTTGTTCTGCTGACACATGAGGAGGATGAATGGCCTAAAGGACCGTGAACTGGGCCATTTTAATAGGTACTTTAAGTATGTAACCCAGCCTTGGGTGAAGAACTGCTTTCACCTTTGCTGGAGCGATCTCCAAGCAGGCGGAGGCAACTAATAGGGCCTGGAAATCTCCTACCCTGTTTAGAGAAGAGCTTTTTCTCATCTGGCTCCTGAACTCTGGAATAGACTTCATGATAACATTCAAGGCGCATATACACTCACCCAGTTTAAATCTAGATTAAAGACATATTTCTTTAGCCAAGCATTCACAAAATGAATCTCATAACCGAGTACTCCAGTTATATCAGGTCATATGCACATAAATATATATTTTGCTTGAAATATTATGAACAGCAGCTACGCTAATTAAATTAGAAAACTAGAAATTATGCCAGCTCCAGTGTGGATCCAGCCTCTTGTACGAACATTTCAGATGACCCAACACCTATGAAAAGATGACCCAACTCCTGCAAGGACTTCAGATGAACATGAACTTGATATAAACATACAAAACTGCCAAATCATTACGATCTTGTAGTAATTGCTTAAATAGCTGATAATTTCTGCCTTAAATTAATACATTAGCAAACTGCATGATTTCTTTTATCTTAAACTTAATTTCTGAAATGATCGTTACTTTCACACAGTCACCTCTGGTAATAGAACACTCAAAATCAGGGGTCCTCAGCTCTGGACCTTGAGATCTACTTTCCTGCAGAGTTTATCTCCAAACTGGATTAAACAACTTAAACACGACTTGATTTGACTCACTATAAGTGGAATCATTAACATCTTGAACCTGAAGCTCCTAAGAGAATGGTTTAGTTGGCAGAGATCTAATAATAGGATGCAACCCTCCATCCTTCTTTGTCACTATAAAATACTGGCTGTAGAACACGTTGTATCTCTCTGGGGTAGGAATACGTTCCATGGCCTCCTTTGCTAGAAGAGACTGCACTTCTTGTTCCACGACCTGAGCCTGGTCGGGACCTATTAATGTGGGTAAAACTCTGTTGAATTTTGGTTTACGAGACCCAAACTGGAGTCTGTAACCTTTTCGAACTGTATTCATGACCCACTGAGACACATTGTGTAGTGCTTGCCAGGCTTTAAGGAAATCTACTAGAGGAATCAGCCTCTCGAGGCTGAGCTCAGGAACATTTCGAGTGACATATTCAGTGTAGGGATGGAACGATTACCGGTTTGACGATAAATCATGATAAAATTCCACACGGTTAGTATTACCGTTTCATATTTTAATTATCATTAAAACTGTATTCAATTACCGTGATTTGAACAACTGAGGATAAATAAATACTGCCCAGCATAAAGCTAAGTTTTAAGTAATGGTGTCACGTGCGCACAGCACACAGAGTAGCTTTGTCTTGTGTGAAAACATGGCAGAAAAGCTGGGAGGTTTTAAAAGTGCTAAGGAAATTATACAAATGAATATACAAATGAATTAATTATATGAATGTACCTCTGAAGGTTCTGACTGTCTTCAAAAACAATTAATGGCATTTTTTTTAGTTTCATCTTCACTCCATGTAATACCTAATAAAGTAGTGTTCTTAGTCGAAATACTGCTTTGTCCACGGAGGTTACGGGGAAACGGCTCTAATTCTGCTGTTCCAACAGCACCACTTGCTGTCAGAGAGTGGATTTACAGAGAGTTACATTTACATACATTCAGCCTGTCTGCAGTATTTGTCTGGCCAAAAAAATGAACCGAATTTGCATAACCTGCTGTAAATTTTGACTGGTTGATGGAAAAACAAGCTTGTGGATTCTACACATTATTATTTACGTAGCAGATAAAATCCATATAAGCATTTATTAACCAATTATCATTTTGACAACCATTTTCTGTATTCAAAGGCTGAAATGTGAGGCTTACCATTTTATAAAACTTTTATTGATTATAAAGCTTTAATTGAACATTTCATACATGCTATTAGATAAACTGTTGTCAGTCATGCTGTCATTTAAAATCCGGACATCATTATGTGTCTGTACTTTCTGAACATATCCAGCACATTTTAACAATACCGTGATAATACTGATAACCATGATAATTTAGGTCACTATAATCATGATAAGAAATTTTCATCACGTTACATCTCTAATTCAGTGTCCTGAAATGAATTCACAGCAGGATTTGACTGAACAGGCCTCCCTGAGTCGGGCGAACCCCTCATGGCCGCAAGGTTGGGTTTGATGGAGCATAAACATATGTTTTTTCACATTGATATTGTACTGTAGAGTGTTGTGTGAGTGAGACAGATCGAGTAAGCGAGTGTATTACCTGCATTTGGATATAGCATTTTCTTCAGGCCAGTCCTGTGTTCATAATATAAAAACAATCAGTTTGAATGTTCGCTGCGTAGGGTTTGGTATAATTTGAATTTTATCGATTCTGATTCTTATCGATTCCTAGTTTCTATTCTAATAAGATAAAAAAATCCAATATAAAAAAATGAAGTGCTCATGGTTTTAACAAAAATACCACAGCAAAAACAACTAGACTAATATAAATTGTGGTAAATTCAAGTAAGTAGGAACAAACAAATCAATTATCAATAGCATAAATAAATACAACTGAACCAAATTTCGGGTACAGAAACGGTAATTTAAAGTTTAAAAACACTGCATAGTTTTCTTTTCTTTTCATAACTAAAATATAGATTAATTAAATTTATTAAATATATTCAGTCATGATCAGTAAATGATTTTCTTCTGTTCTTTGATTAACATTAATGACAGGCAGCGCGTTTATTAGGCTGCTGTCTCTTTAACACAGAACGCACGCAGATCTAAAAATACTGTACAGGTGTGCGTTCACTTAAGACAAATACGGCTGTGTTTATGATGATATACTGGCGTAGTTTTCTGCAAACTGGTCGATAAATATAAAAGAAATCAGTTCTGGCCCGGAACAACCTTTTCTACAGTGGAAATGCACGGAACGGTTCAGGAGCACAAGGTGCAAGTTCTTTCCGTTCCTGCAATTAAATAGTTTTAAATCACATTAAAATATGAACGCAGGAATCGTTAAGCAGTATCGAAATGCACGCGTATTATCGAATACCCGGTTCTAAAATGGAACCGGTTTCCGATACCCAACCCTACCGCTGCGATATCTTGTCCTTTTAACAGTTAAGGGGTTTTGTAGCCCTAATGTATCTGTATCCATTGGTTTTCTTCACTCCTTATTAGGGGCCAAGCCCCAAAGGGGCTGTAGCCCCTATTGAATTTGCATGTGTTTTTTAGGGGCCAAGCTCTGTAGCCCCTATTGTAATTGTCATCATCAGTTTACTTTATTATTATTCCTCCCGAATGGGAGTCACTGGCAGCCCTATGAATGGAACATTGGAAAATGATATAAAATGGCACACTTGTAGTGATGGTCATGAATAGTGATTTGATGTTGACCCAAAATTGGTTCAGAGGCTGTATCTCTGCCTAATTTTGATCAATTAAAACTAAACTTGGTATGCTTAATCAACACCATGATCTGAGGGTCCATGCCAAATTTGGTATGTGAAAATATGAGTCATGAGATATGAAAAATGGCTATTTTCGTTAATAACTTTTGAACAGTTAGTCAGAAATTCATGATCTGTGGTGTCTATGGATTGCTTAAGTCATGCCGAATCTGTGGATGTCGATTTTCAGATGATCAGATGGTTGATTTTCGAGGATCGGATTAACCACCTGTCCGCCATTTTAAAATTTGACACAAATTGCAATATCTTTTGAACCATTTGGTATATCTGCACAAAACTTGTTAGGGATCATTGACCGCATGTCCCGGAGGTAACTGAGAAGTTTGAAGACAGCACCACCTAGTGTTCCAAGATTTTTGCAAAAACGCTTATAACTTTAGAAAACATTGTTTAAATTTAGTTTTTGTATCAAATCATTCTCTGGGTTATGCCGATTCTGACGATATCTCATGTGTCATTTTCCATTAATGTGCCTGTCTGCCATATTAAAATAAATGAAAAACAGGTTTTTTTTGCTACTCCAAAGTCTGTTCAGATGATGTGTGGACTGAGCCGCACAGAAATTACTGAATTGATTTTTGATATTTGCTTCCGTTCCCAAGAAATACCTCTCGGAAGTTGACCGTGCCTCTGTTTGTTGTCTTATGCTAGTTAGCTTAGCATGCTAATAGGTTACATACAGGCTAACCAGCTACCAGACTGTTTAAGCCAAAAGAACCTGCGGTGACGTGGGTGTCACGAACACTGGTGATTATCTGGAAAGTTCTTTTTAAAGCAGTATCTAAAAATACTGTACAGGTGTGCGTTCACTTAAGACAAATACGGCTGTGTTTATGATGATATACTGGCGTAGTTTTCTGCAAACTGGTCGATAAATATAAAAGAAATCAGTTCTGGCCCGGAACAACCTTTTCTACAGTGGAAATGCACGGAACGGTTCAGGAGCACAAGGTGCAAGTTCTTTCCGTTCCTGCAATTAAATAGTTTTAAATCACATTAAAATATGAACGCAGGAATCGTTAAGCAGTATCGAAATGCACGCGTATTATCGAATACCCGGTTCTAAAATGGAACCGGTTTCCGATACCCAACCCTACCGCTGCGATATCTTGTCCTTTTAACAGTTAAGGGGTTTTGTAGCCCTAATGTATCTGTATCCATTGGTTTTCTTCACTCCTTATTAGGGGCCAAGCCCCAAAGGGGCTGTAGCCCCTATTGAATTTGCATGTGTTTTTTAGGGGCCAAGCTCTGTAGCCCCTATTGTAATTGTCATCATCAGTTTACTTTATTATTATTCCTCCCGAATGGGAGTCACTGGCAGCCCTATGAATGGAACATTGGAAAATGATATAAAATGGCACACTTGTAGTGATGGTCATGAATAGTGATTTGATGTTGACCCAAAATTGGTTCAGAGGCTGTATCTCTGCCTAATTTTGATCAATTAAAACTAAACTTGGTATGCTTAATCAACACCATGATCTGAGGGTCCATGCCAAATTTGGTATGTGAAAATATGAGTCATGAGATATGAAAAATGGCTATTTTCGTTAATAACTTTTGAACAGTTAGTCAGAAATTCATGATCTGTGGTGTCTATGGATTGCTTAAGTCATGCCGAATCTGTGGATGTCGATTTTCAGATGATCAGATGGTTGATTTTCGAGGATCGGATTAACCACCTGTCCGCCATTTTAAAATTTGACACAAATTGCAATATCTTTTGAACCATTTGGTATATCTGCACAAAACTTGTTAGGGATCATTGACCGCATGTCCCGGAGGTAACTGAGAAGTTTGAAGACAGCACCACCTAGTGTTCCAAGATTTTTGCAAAAACGCTTATAACTTTAGAAAACATTGTTTAAATTTAGTTTTTGTATCAAATCATTCTCTGGGTTATGCCGATTCTGACGATATCTCATGTGTCATTTTCCATTAATGTGCCTGTCTGCCATATTAAAATAAATGAAAAACAGGTTTTTTTTGCTACTCCAAAGTCTGTTCAGATGATGTGTGGACTGAGCCGCACAGAAATTACTGAATTGATTTTTGATATTTGCTTCCGTTCCCAAGAAATACCTCTCGGAAGTTGACCGTGCCTCTGTTTGTTGTCTTATGCTAGTTAGCTTAGCATGCTAATAGGTTACATACAGGCTAACCAGCTACCAGACTGTTTAAGCCAAAAGAACCTGCGGTGACGTGGGTGTCACGAACACTGGTGATTATCTGGAAAGTTCTTTTTAAAGCAGTATCCCTCACTTTCAACTCAGGAAGTCCCTAAGTGACATATAAGGAACACACAGGTTCAGTCATGTGGCAATGTGTGCATTTTTCAATCAGGTTAAGTGTAATCTACCATATGTTATTAAACCATTAGAATTCATGCATTGGTTGAAACATACCATTAGTAACAAAAACAATTTAGAAAACATTTAGTTTCCAAAATGGTGGCCTGTCTGGTTAGCACAATCTTTTAAAACGCTTGTTTTTGTTACTAAAGGTATGTTTCAACCCATACATCAATTCTAATGGTTTAATAACATATGCTAGATTACACTTAACCTGATTTTAATACATTTCTTGAACAAATTGATATTAAACAAGTTAAAATATTGTGGTGACATATGTCACATCGGGCTGTTAACCTTAAAGGGTTAGTTCACCCAAAAATGAAAATTAGCCCATAAATTACTCACCTTCAAGTCATCCTAGGTGTATATGACGACGAATCCAGTCGGAGTTATATTAAAAATTGTCTTTGATCTTTCAAGCTGTTTAATGCCACTCAGCAGGTGTTGCAGTGCAACAGTCCAAAAGAAGTTAAATAAAAAGTGCCCATACTTAATAAAAAAGTGTCTCACACGGTTCCGGGGAGTGAACAAAGGCCTTCTGTAGCGAATCCATGCGTTTTTGTAAGAAAAATAACCATATTTAAAAAGTCAATCAGCAGAAGCTAAAAGCAGCTCGTAAGTGTATTTATTTCTTGTCTCAGTGTTTAGCGCAGTTGTCGTTGCTAGGAAATGCTTGTTTGTTTACTGTGTGGAGACGTGCAGAAGTTGCGTTTGGTCTCGTACTCTACCGCATACTTTGTCAGTGTCGTGCGCTTGCTTAGACCTTTGTTGTGATAAACAGTAAAGTGTTTTCAGCTGAATTCAATTTCCGTTTTGTCCGACGGGTATAAAAAAGGTTAGTATACCGCGGCAGCCCTCCTGTTAAGCCCTCCTCGTGTGAAGACCGAAGAGTGTAAAGACCGTCGACTCTACCGTGTGACTCCACCGAGCAGGGACACCGGCAAAGGATATAAGGATCACTTTTGATTTTCCTACTACTTGTTTCACTTCTGTTTCAGTTTTTATAACCAAATCTTACTATGTGTTTCCAGATCCCTACCATCACTACCACTCGCAAACCACGTTTCACACACTATAGGCAGCGCAATCCTGACAACCTGCACACTTTGACTATGTCTGCTAAAACACTACTTTCTTTTTCTATTGGTCTCTGGAATTGCCAGTCTGCTGTAAACAAAGCCGATTTCATTACTTCTATTATTAGTCATTCAAAGCTAAATCTCATGGCCCTGACAGAGACCTGGATCAAACCAGAGGACACTGCTACACCTGCAGCACTCTCCAATAATTTC
>NW_015549738.1:43516-44531 GCF_001515605.1 Sinocyclocheilus anshuiensis
TGAGTGTGTGTGTGTATGTGTGTGTGTGTGTGTGTATGCACCCACCAGTTGAAAACCACTGGAGTAATTCTCAATGTATTTAAAACATTTATTGAGGCATTTTTACCCAGCTTTTCTAATTTTTTGCATAATTTTCCAGTTTGGCCAACAGCTTTTGTGAGATATAATCTATATTGGTAGTCTTTAGATAAATCTACCAATATAGGTAGACTTATCTATATTGGTAAGACGTGCTGAAATCGCGTTTGGTCTCGTACTGTATCGCGTACCTTGTCAGTGTCGTGCGCTTTGCTTGGCCATTTGTTGTGATAAACAGGAAAGTGTGTTCAGCTGAATTTAATTTGAGTTTTGTTAGACGAATATAAAAAGCTTACTATACCGCGGCAGCGGTCGCAGCATCCCTTGTGTGAAGCTCTCCTCGTGTGAAGACCGAAGAGTGTAAAGACCATCGACTCTACCGGTCAACTCCACCAAGCAGGGACACCGACAAGGCACATAAGTATCGCTTTTGAATCATTCTCTTTCCTACTACTTGTTTCCCTTCTGTTTTCAGTTTTTATAACCAATTCTTACTATGTGTTTCCAGATCCCTACTATCACTACCACTGACAGAGACGTGGATCAAGCCAGAGGACAATGCTACACCTGCAGCACTCTCAAATAATTTCTCTTTTTCCCACTCCCCCCATCTGACTGGAAGAGGTGGAGGTACTGGTCTGTTTAACTCTAATGATTGGAAATTTAATCCTTTACCATCTGTGAGTATCAACAGCTCCTTTGAATCACATTCAGCCACTATTACCCATATGTACTGCTCTCAAACTTTCCTGAGGATGGTACTCCCCTAGGTATGCTTGGAGACTTCAACATCCACCTAGATAAACCTCAGGCTGCAGACTTCCACACTCTGCTTGCTTCTTTTGATCTCAAGCAAGTATTAACTACGGCTACTCACAAATCAGGCAACCAACTGGACCTTATTTACACACGACACTGCTCCACTGATCATGTGCTC
>NW_015549738.1:44614-44883 GCF_001515605.1 Sinocyclocheilus anshuiensis
GTAACCTACGCTCACTCTCACCCTCCCGGCTATCTGCTATGGTTTCATCTTTGCTTCCTTCCCCTGAACAGTTATCAACTCTTGATGTTAACAGTGCTACTGATACTTTCTGCTCCACTCTTACGTCTTTTTTAGACACTGCCTGCCCCTTGTCTTCCAGACCAGCTCGTACCACCCCTTTCTGCCCCTTGGTTATCTGATGTTCTCCGTGAGTATCGTTCTAAGCTCAGAGCTGCAGAAAGAGTATGGCGCAAATCACAAAATCCTAC
>NW_015549738.1:45080-57698 GCF_001515605.1 Sinocyclocheilus anshuiensis
ACTCACTGTTGTACACGGAAGCAGTTCCGGGCGGATGACGTGTGGAGGTCAACAGGCCACATATTGTGAAGAAGTACAACTAATTAATGGGGGGAATAGACCTCCTTGATGCATGTGTCGCAAGGTACAAATACCACATGAGATCACGTAGGTGGTACCTGTTCTGGCAAACCATCATGTTGGGCCTTGTTAATGCATGGTTGATCTACCGCCGTGACTATAAACTACTTGGTGTCCAAAAGACATTAAAACAAAGGAGCTTCCAGGCAGAGGTTGCCACTAGTCTAATTCTTGTGCAATCACAAAGAGGTCGGCCAACAATTCACAGCACGTCTTCACCACCACCACACAAGAGAGTTCATGTTGGAGTACCAAATGATGTTCGCACTGACCAGGTTGCACACTGGCCTGCGAAATGTGACATGCATTTCCATTGCAAATTCTGCAACCACCGCTGTCTGTTAGAAATGTGATGTGTGTCTTTGCTTCACTGAGGACAGAAATTGCTTCAAAAACTACCATCTGCCCTAAATTGCCAAGAATTCTTATGCAATGTTGCCTTGCATTGTATACAAGAACTATCTCATTACTTTTGTATTGAGGTGATAACGCATAACTGATGTGGTAATGCGATGAATGAACTAACTCATTCGTTATCCATTGAAGAGATAACACATAACATGTACTGTATATTGCATTGCAGTAACTTAGTCCATTGTGCAGTGAAGAGATAACACATGACAGGTGCTTGTTGCACTGCATTGCATACAATAACTAACTCTGAAAAGAAAAACACTGAAGAGAAAAAAATCATATATGCTTGTTGCATAGCAATAAATGCTAAGAACTGTTTCATTGTTTTGCATACAATAATTAACTTATTACGTTGTGTGTAGAAGAAATTAAATTGATCAAACCATTATCACCTTTATCAGAGTGATTAAGTTTTTTTTTTTTCACTGAGCATTGTATTGTTTGTTTACAGTTTTATTGCACAATATACACATTTTTGCAATGTTATTGTACTACGTGCATGTTTAACATGTTGACATCCAGTGTGAGGTAGTTATTTATTTTTATTCAGTTTGCATATTTTCAAGTGAAAAAAAAAATCTAAAAATTAATTTCTGGTTAAACCATATACCTGAAAAGGTAGAATTTTGATATGTTACAAAAGAGTTGTTGTAAGATGTAATTGCCACAACATATTTCAAAACCACATAACTGTGACCATGCAAATAAAATGCAAAACTGTATTACTTCTGAAAAAGGTTTTTGTTTTACCTTCCCAGAAAAGTAATACTTTTGATGTATGTTGTGGAAAAGCAAATAAACAGAAAAAAAATGTTATTTAGCAAAAACACTGACAAAATGTATTTTTTTCAACTGCGAAATAAACGCCCAATGTAACATATATGTAACATTAAAAATGTATCATAAACGCCCAATGTCCTATACAGTATATGTCACATTACAGATCTTTCTCAAGGAGGGGTTGTATCAGAATCAGAATGAGCTTTATTGCCAGGTATGTTTACACATACGAGGAATTTGTTTTCGTGACAGAAGCTCCACAGTGCAACAGAATGACAGTGACAGAACAAAACACAGATAATAAAAAAATAAAAAAAATAGAACAAGTAAATAAAGAATAAAAATATATAAATTGACAATTGTATGTGCAGGTATATTACAATAGACAGTTTTGTATGTACAGGTACTGTATATTATGTGCAAATTTTAGGTGTAGACTGAGTATGTGTGTTAGATAAATAAGTGTATGAGTGTATAAATAGTGTGTGTTCCACAGTTATTGTTAAGTGTTCATGAGATGGATTGCCTGAGGGAAGAAACTGTTCCTGTGTCTGGCCGTTCTGGTGCTCAGTGCTCTGTAGCGTCGACCAGATGGCAACAGTTCAAAGAGGGAGTGTGCTGGATGTGAGGGGTCCAGAGTGATTCTGCCAGCCCTTTTGCTCACTCTGGATATTGAACTGAACTGTATTTCAAAAACAACTGCAGAAACATGTTACAAGTGGTCCATTTGGTCTGTTTTATATTCCCAATAATTTTCCTATAAGGAAAAATTGGTCCGGGTTCTTATGGGTTAATGTGACTCTTCAGTTATCAAGTTAACATAAGCTACATTATCATTAACTTAGCTTTGCATCTTAATCTGGTTATCATAAGGAACTTTTTTTGGTGAACTCATTCTCACACTGAAACCTCTCCTCAGCAGACTGATGAATGTGCATGTGTATTGTAGTGTAGTTTAATGTAGCTAGCTAACAGTAGGCAACCTACTGTCTTCAGAGCAAGTGTAACTGTTGCATTCACGCGCTCCTCGAATGCTATCATCTCCTGAGTTGTGCTTTTAAGTCGGAATGTGAAAACAACATGGACACTAATGTTATTACTAGGGCTGGGTATCGATACCGGTACCTTGACTTCGATATCGGTTCCTGAACGATACTTTTTTCGATACCAAAGATGTGTTGGATTTGTATTATTGGAGCTTTCCGACTTGCTGGTGATGATGCTTCTTACATCCGTTTTGGAGAACCAGAGGACAAATATTTCAATCGATTGCTCAAGCATTTAAGTGGCACAGAAATGAGGCACCGAAATCTGCATTCTGATTCGGTTCTAGTACATACCGGTTATATATGATACCGGGTTTTGGTACCCAACCCTCCTAAAGTCTCTATAAAATTATACAAACCACAGTGTATGAGAAGCATGCTGTTTAAAGCAAAAGGCTATAGCTTTGGATATAGATTGTTTAATCAAATCCAGTGTGTTTTGAGAACCGGTTCCATTTTAGAAACGGTTGCAAATTTCCAAGAACCAGGTATTCGATAAGACGCATTCTTGCGTTCACATTTTAATGTGATTGTAAATGATTTAAGGGCAAGAAGGGAAAGAAGTTGTGCACTGTTTGCGTGCAGTGCACACATCTGAAGGCCGAGATCAGCGGTGAGGGTTTTCTGCCTGTGTCCGTTCTCGAACCATTCCATGCATTTCCACTGCAGAAAAGGTTGTTCCAGGCCAGATCTGACTTCTTTCACATTTAATGACCAGTATGCACAAAACAATTTCGGTATATCATGGATGATTTCAATTTCTGCACCTGATATTTTTTCAGTTGTATTTATTTATGCTATTGCTAATTGATTTGCTTGTTCCTATTTTATTACTGACTGTTTACTTGTCTTTAACAATTTAATGTTTGAAATTTATGTTAGTTTAGTATTTTTGTTAAAACCATAGGCAAAAGTTCCTCTTGTAGGCCTAAGTGTTCTGTGGCTGCTGCATTTGGCTCATTATTAAATAATATAAATATTTTTAACATGTTTGACATTTTTTAAATTAAAATCTTATTGGAATCAAAACTGGGAATCGATAAGAACTGGAATCGATAAAATTCAAACGATACCCAACCTATGTAAAATGCGGCTAATTTTGTTTGTTGGTTTTCGGCATACTACGCCATTAAATCATTTCACCAAGTTTTATCAGTACTTCTTGAACATTTCCAGCACATTTTAACAATACTATAATAACCGTGCTCATTTTTGTCTCTATAATCGTGTTATGATATTTTCATTGTGAAATTTTCATACTGTTTCATCTCTAGTTATGTGCACTATAAAAACAACTACTAGTTATGTGTAGACAACTACAGTATAATATGCAGTACTTTTTTCCATAAAGACCTGTATTCTCTGATTCTGTTCTTTTCTTTGACATTAAAGGGTGACATGTATACAAAAACTCTTTCAGGTGCATATCATTTTGTACTGTTCAATTGAGAGTTAGGATACATTATTTTAGATAATAGATTTATGTATGGTATAAGATGAGTAGCTCTCAGCCACTTCTTTTCTCAAAATAAATAAGGTTGGAGATCCTTGCTGTATTTTGTGTGAAATCAAGTTTTCTTTACATGCGAGTTCTAAACTTCCTCCCATAAGCATGTTCAATCATATTCTTCATTTCTTCTCATTTGTTAATTTCAGTCACACCCTCAGCAACATCACGGACTTGCCAGTGTATTTAAAGCAGCAGCTTCTGGTGTCTCTGCTCTATAACACAAGAGCAGCTTCACAGCATGTTTGCTCTGGCTCTGCTCACCTGTATTGTGCTGAGAGCATTCAGTACTCAGGCAAAAGTATCCGATGCCTTTGAGTGTAAAGAGTTTTTCTTCAGAAACAGAGAACCAGGAGGAATGGATCAAAATGCCAAGAAAATCTGTCAGTGGACATCAAAAGGAATTTACTATTACGCTACGCTGTACTCGGTTCATCACAGGATTCCTCTCTACAGCGCCTACATATTTGATCCTGAATGCTCAAGCGACGGTGGACGTTCAAACGTCTGGCATTTAGAGCCACAGGTAACTATGTACTTCACTGTCTAACAAAAGACTTTCATTAGCAGTTTAAGACCTACATTCCATTCTGTTGGGTCATTCCAAATAATATATAAAATACATTAGATAAACGCTGCTTTATGGAACATTTGTATACTGTACTATAAAAATGTAAATATGTCCACTGAGAGACAATGTGGAAAGTAAGAACAAAACCTTTTTCCACACAATATTTGAAACAAACAAACAAGTCTTTTCTCACAAATAATAAAACATCAAACTAACCATTTAAATATAACATTTCTTCTGTAGATTTCCGTACCTGATTCTGGAACTTTTTATATGGAACGTGAGAATAAAAGAAATCAAAACGATTATAAAGGGAATCAAGCCATCAGCAGTGACTACAGTGACACCGGATATGACCGTGGACACCTGTACCCCAACAGCTTCCAGTGTGGTGATGGCCGTACAGCGACATTCACACTGACCAACGCTGCACCTATGGACCCGTGTTTTAACCGTATCCAATGGGGAAAGAGGGAGAAAGATTTGAGGAGTTTTTTAAGAGACACGCTTAATAATGATGGTTATTCTGCAACAGTCTACATTGTCACAGGTACGGTACCCAATGCAAATCTAAAGATACCACAAAGGGAAATCTCTGAAGACCCTGAAAGAGTGACCGTTCCCTCTCACATCTGGACGGCTGTCTGTTATAAACACAACAGTGATGACAGCGAGTCTTTCTCCTTCGGCTATATAGGGGAAAACCTGCCGGAAGGCAGCATAAGCGTGATGGGAGTCTCAGCCCTGAATTATCGGCTCAGTGAACTCTATAGTGATACTTCTCATTCAGTTAGGATTTTTGTTGAGGACTGTTTTGATGACAATTCTAAATCAAGCAAGGTTCAGATAGAATTTAAGAACAAAATTAATCTGTCAGGGAACCAAAGACTCCAGAGTTCAGATGTGCAGAACACATTTGGAGCAGTGAAAAGGTTGGTCAGCAGTGACAGCATATCATCTGCAATGAATGTCAAAGTATCTAAGTTGGAAGCAAAATTAGCCTTTGACAACATGGACACTTACTACATTGTGGCAGAGAAAATGAAGGCTTTTGCTGAAAGTGCTTGCCTTATTAAACCACAAGAAAGGACAATTGTGCATGATGAGTTCAGAAAGAGGGATGTGCCCAAGGTGTCAGATGCTGTTGAATGCCTGTTGGTCCCGGAGAAGCAGAAGACTGCAGCTGATGGATCCCCCTGCCAAAGCATCACTGACTCTAGTGACAGCTGTCAATGCTACTTGGGAGCTGGAACCAAGCCCTGCTGCTCCTCTCCCTGCCTGTACCAGCACAAACTCAATTCCTACATGTGTCACTCAGGCCAGACACTGATAGAGTGCTCACCGCGGTACTCACTTGTCACAGTTCATGGAGAGAGGTGCTTGGATGATCACCCCTGTGCCACATATGGCTACGACTACTACTGGTGCTGGACTGGTTCCTTACCACACCATTGGGACTACTGCAGCCCTCCACTGTGGAAAAGTAAAGCTGCGAATGGGCAGTACTGCCATAGCAATCATGCCTGTGCCAAATATCGTGCAAGATATAGGTGGTGCTACACAGCTGATGGCAATAATCATGAATGCTGTATTTCTGATAACTGCTTTTCCACTGTGACTAACAAAACCTGCAGGTCTGATCACCCCTGTGGCTACCATGGCTATGATTACCTATGGTGCTTCACAGATGATAAGAAAAACTATTCTAAATGTTGCAAAAATTGTAGCCAGTAGATGGTTTACAATGTTTATTACAATTAATACTAAAATACGACTTTGCAAATTTGCTTCTGAAAATAATAGCAGCTTAAAATGTTTTTTTTTCTTCCTGATGACTTGTATCAAAAAACAAAAAGCTCAATAAAAACATCCATGCATCCATAAATCATTTTCAAATTTTTTACACAAAGTAGCAACTTTGTTGTCAGTCAAAACAAATCGGACATTTATGACCGTAGACTGTAATGAATGCACTTGTATCATTACTAATACAAGTTTAGTTTAGTAAAATAGAGTATCTTGCGCTGTTCTGAGATGCCTTCACTCGCTGATGACAAGCAGTTGAATGAGGAAAGAGTCAAAGACCCAGTGTGTGAAGCTACACAAACTCTCTGCCTACCTAACACGCCCCTCCAACATGGAGGACAGGCAGATAAGCCAAGGTGTAGATTTAAATGTAGGTAAAATAATGAAGCAAAAGAGCATTTCAAATATTTTAGAAAGTTGTTTGAACAGGTTTCTCTTACAAGTTGTTACAAATAATTTTAGTTAATTCAGTAATTTTTCTCTCTTTCAGTCACTCTTTAATTTTTCAAGCCTATGACTTGAACTTCAGTTCAGTACAGAAGCGCACCCCACCCGCACACACAGAAACGTATTGTTGGTGCTGCCCCGCGACTTTTATTAATAAAATAGCATAGATACTAGATCGCTACATTATCTTACTCAGCAACGAGGCAAAATCGAAGTAACTAAACAGATCGTTTGTAGAGAGACGCGCAGACACTGGTAACTCACACACACAACTGTCATCTCTATTTCTCTCCATAGATCGATCGATAATTAATTCAAATAAAAACGCGCACTATGTGTAATGTTTAATTAACAAAATGTATATACGTTGCAATTCAATAGATAAGAACCCAGCACCCACCTGAGAAAATATCATAATATAGTCATTTGATAACTGCTGTTCAGGGGCGATTCTAGGATTTTCATTTTACGGGGACTCAGCCCCCAGTGAGGGTATAATAATAGCCTAATAATATATATATATATATATATATATATATATATAAATACAATAAATCGGTTGAGATGCTAAACAAATCGCAATTCAATTAGGGGCAGGAGTTTATATGAATGTATGTTTGAGGGGAACTTACTGTCTTTAGAAAAGTGTACGTGGTATTTTTTCTTTTCATCTTGCTTCTTTATAATGCATATTAAAGTTCATAAGTGCAGCGCTGCTTTGTTTTGCAATACGTCAATGCGTCCGCCATGTTTGTGATGCCATTTCTGATACAGTGCACAGTAAAAGTGATATGTAATATTAAAAAGTGTATGTAGTACAAGTTGTAGTAAAGTGAATAATATAAAAAGCGAGTACAACAGTATAGAATGGATTTATAATAGAATAAATTATATGTATAATACCATAATAAATCAATGAATAACAATAGATGAATAATAACAAGTAGAATATGTAATATCAAGGGTGGAATAATACAGAATAGACAATGAAGAATAAATTAATAGTAAATTATAAAGTAAAATAAATAATCATGAAATGTAGTTTTATAATAGTATTGTGTAATAATTATTAAAACAAAGTAAGAAACAAGTAAGGGGGTGGTTAGAATATGAGCAGGGTAATTCTGGCCATTCATTCAGGGCTATTCTGGGTTGTAACTAGTACTAAAGTAGAATATGTCATATCAAGGGTGGAATAATACAGAATAGACAATAATGAAGAATAAGTTAATAGTAAATTATAAAGTAAAATAAATAATCATGAAATGTAGTTATATAGTAGTATTGTGTAATAATTATTAAACAAAGTAAGAAACAAGTAAGGGTGTGGTTAGAATATGAGCAGGTAATTCTGGCCATTCATTCAGGGCTGTAACTAGTACGAATACAACATTAGGCTGTGGAAGTATAGCCCACTCTCAGAGAACTAATGCAGAGAACAGGCTTTCTTCAGCTTTCCTTAAGGCTTTCATTGTCCTGTTTGCAATTGGCTAAAAAGGAAAAAAAAAAAAAATAATAATAAAAAATAAATAAATAAATATATACAAATAAGTCCACAGATTTATGATAAGCTATGAAATCCTTATAATTGTCATAAAGCAAGGCCAGACACAGCGGGTAAGTGAAAGACAGGATGTTTATTGATATAAGATGTAGAGGAATGGAACGGGTTAGGTTAAGGCAGGTGAGTGTCAACAGAGTGAATGATTCCAGGGTTCTTATCTTAGGGTGAGTATCTTATGCCGGTTTCGTAGTAGATCGTGGAACAGATTCCAAGGAGTCGTTGGAGGATCGCGGGAGAACCAGAAGGTAAGTCTTGCTAGCAGAATATCGTATAGAGAGTCCAGAACAGTCCATTTCTCACTGTACATATTGTGCTCATAGCACAATTTACTTTATGATATAAACTACAATATAAAAGTTAAAACTTAAGAATTCATTTAAACTTTGATTTCATATAAAGTCTCAGCTTTCACAGCTTACTAGCGATATCGCTAGCTATTAATAGTCTGACACTGGTGGCTAATTAAGCTGTCAACATAAAGCTAAAAATGACCAAAAAACATACAGAAACCACTGTTCAGTCTTACCTGTGAAAGATAATACCCCGAGATCTGTTTTTATTATTGTGCAACGGTTTGTAGATGCCCAAGCTGCCTACGAGTCAGGTATGTTTTCGCCTGTCCCGATATGAGAGTTGCCTTCACCAATATGGCGGTGACGTTGACGTGCGGTTAAGCGGCCAATGAGGCATCTAGGTATTTATTATGTCTATGAGTGCAGCGCTGCTTTGTTTACAGCGGTAACAAAGGAAACACTGTATCATTGCTGTTCATAAGCGCAGCGCAGCACAGCTTTGTTTACAGCGGTAACCAAGGAAACGCGTTAAGCGCCACCTGCTGGCAGAGAGTGAATCTGCGTCTCGTTCAGCTCGTCTGCTGTTTCTGTTTCATGCAGATATTTTTATGCATAGTTTCACAAAACTGAAGTCAAATCATTCTGTTTTTGCTTCAAATTTCGAAATTATACAATCTAATTTAGATTAAAAACTGCTCATGTTGCATGTATGCAGCATCTTTGTTTGGATCATGATTAAAATGCAGTGGTTGCCTCTCATTTTAAATGTTAAGAGCACAGACAAAGCCTTAGTTTGTATATATGAAGAGATTTATTTTATTGGTGTTACTTATTTGATTTGGGTTGCTTTTAAATTTCAATTTAGTTTTATTTACATTTACACTAATTTAAATTTTGTCATTTAGCAGACACTTTTATCCAAAGCGACTTACAAATGAGGACAATAGAACCAATTAAAACCAACAAAAGAGCAATAATATGCAAGTGCTATATTAGTATATTATTATAGTGATATATTCCAATTTCACAAAGAAACGTGCAGCATGTTGTCCTAGCAATAATATAAGGACACATTTCATTTATAATTTGTCTTAAAGCTCATTTTGTTAAAAAATCGTAAATCGAATCGAATCGTGAAATTAAAATCGTGAATCGAATCATGAGTTGAGTGAATCATTACATCCCTACTGGTTATAATTAATAATAAATATTTAGATTAGATCTTAGAATTAACTGTAGCAGAATCAATATTACAATTATTTGATCTGTCCGTCCACCGAGCTGACAATATAATAATATAATAGCTTTCCTACTTTATGCAGTACTAGCAGTAGTTTAGCATGTAGCAAGATTCAACATTCAGTGACCCCGAATTGTGAGCTGCACACAGAGACAATCAATTGTGAATATAAGATTTTAATAAATGAAACTACAGCTAACGTACAACAAGACTAAGCAAAACACATATATACAGAATGAAGAAAAGTAAGGAAAGCGAGAGAGAGAGAAGAGCAAAAGAATGGCTGTATTTCACATCAATTAACCACAAGCTAATGAGAATCATCAAAGAATCAAAAATCACCTTAAAAAGGGGCTCAAACTTAAACACGCATCTTAATAGTTGTAAACAGTTACTTGCATTGGCTTCGTTGCTGAACAAGAGTCCTGATGCGGTAGACAACGGAGGTTCTTGAGTTCTTTAGGAGTGAGCTGGAGGTTTTCCTCTGGTTCTTCTGAAGATAGGAAAGTCCACAGCGGATCGACAAAGTTACTTGAAGATAAAAACTGCCAGAAAAAACAAACTCAAGAGGAGAGTTTTGAGGAGTCTTGGATAGTGTTAGACTAATCTAGGCTCAAAACCTTTCTTCTTGAGACTGAGTTAATGACTTTTGATAGTTCCTATCCACACCCACCTTTTGGGTGGAATAGCCAATACCAGGTGTGAATTTTTGAGCGGGAGAAGTTTTCTTTGTCTCCCCTTATGGCCCATTTGCATGTTTATGGCTGGTGTGGAGGACTGGTGCAGTTTTACCCAAAATATAGTACAAATAGTATGATGCATTTCACAATCACATACGGTACATCATTGTTTGAGGAATAAAGAGCAGATCATTTTGATACCAAGAAAGAAACATCTAGAACAGGGCTGTCCAAACTCGGTCCTGGAGGGCCGGTGTCCTGCAGAGTTTAGCTCCAACTTGCCTCAACACACCTGACTGGAAGTTTCTATGCCTAGTAAGAGCTTGATTAGCTGATTCAGGTGTGTTTAATTAGGGTTGGAGCTAAACTCTGCTGGACACCGGCCCTCCAGGACCGAGTTTGGACAGACCTGATCTAGAAGATATTAAACCAGAGATACATTCATACACCTGAATATGAGCGTTCAGAGCTTAACTAATACAAATAACGAGTGATAACTAGGCTAATATATTAGGGAAACATACAAACAACACATGCATATACCAGATACAATTGTAACTGATTAGTCATAGTCTAAATAAAGAAATGTCTTTATGTGTGTGTGTGTGTGTGTGTTATGTGAGCAAGTTGTAGTTTGCTGGTCAGCCAGGCCATTGGTGCCTGGCACCGGAGGTAATTTACTTCTCTTTGGAATATGTTTGAAGTTCGATGGGGAGATGAGAGTGGTGAAACTGTTTAGCATCTCCTTGATAGTGGGGAGAACCATTGGCAATTTAGCACCCATATAAATGTAGAATCTGGGGCCAGGACTGTAATTTATATGCAAATGTCAAAAGGCTAAGAGGGGTCTCTAAAGACATAAAACCCCAATGATCATCCATGATTTTAAGCAGACGCTACAGAATCCCCCCCTTTTGGCTGACGAAGTTCACCTGTAATGCTGGTCATAGGTCAGTGTGGCGGCACGGATGGGCGTGTTGACGAGCCACTGATTTCCCACAGTCTCTGCTTGCGTTTCTGTGACTTGTGCGCGAGGCTTGGCCTCAGCAGGGCAGAGTGTCTCTCTTTGCATGGGTTGTAACCCGCAGATTCCTTCAGTGTTGTCTCGGAGGAAGGGCTTGCTGGGGCAGAGATAATGAATGTCTTTGGTCAGGGTACACATGCGCAGGTTTGGGGCCAGGTATAACTGTGGGTTACTGTCGTGGTAGGCTACCATATCTGGGGTGTGTATCCTGATGTGAGTGTTTCCTTGCCAAAATCCAACATTGACAATGTCTTTGAGTCTGTAAATGTTGTCAGATTCAATGATGGGTAGATTCAGAAGAAACGCCATCTCGCTCTGCTCGGGGTCGAAATGTAGCAGGATGGATCCTCCCAAGGAGTAGGCAAGGTGGGCTTGGAGAGAGTCAGGTGGATGGGTAGTAGTAGAGGACAACACAGTTTGTACTAGGCTCAGGGGCACCAGATACGGAGGAATTCTACCCATGGCTAGGCTGTCGATGGAGGAGCTCACCTCACGGAGCATGTCAGACATCAGTGCGGTGACCAGCTGAGTTTGGGCAACACAGGACACTGAGTCGGAGTCCTGCAGTCGGTGATAAGGAGTCCAGGTTGGTCCCTCAGTACAATGCCTGATGCTGGATCTGGTGATGTGATATCATGTTGCGGTTGTCCTCTGGTTAGCTGGAGGCAGAGGATGGAGAGCCACAGCAGTTTGAGGACTATAGCAAGGCCTAGTTAGCACACCACAAGCCTTGGTGCAGTGAGGTCATCAGGGGCATAAAACAGAATGTTGTCTATCACACGCAGCATGTGTGTTACGTGGTATAGCCGTTTGAGGCTTGGGGCAGCAGCAAGTTCATCTGGTGTGATAGGGTGGCTGGAGGGGTCAGAGAGGTGGTGAATAATAGTTTTGATGGAGCAGTCAGAGGCTTGCATGTCAGCAATGTCATTAGTGGAGTTTGAGGAGCCAGCGTAAGCGGCTGTGAGGTGGGCATTTTGGTGGGTTGAGTGTGTTTGCTGCGGGCTATGGCTGCCACGTTAAGGGTGGGTGCGTTGGTTGGTGGAGACCATAACTCGCCGTGTAGTGCACCTGCTTTGGCTAGGGCATCCGTTTGGTCGTTGAGGTCCTTGTCTGGACCAGGTTGCTT